>NC_057863.1:366307210-366607210 GCF_019393635.1 Dromiciops gliroides | reverse complement strand
GAAAGGAAGAAAGAAAGGAGGGAGGGAAGGAAAGAAGGAAGGAAGGAAGGAAGGAAGGAAGGAAGGAAGGAAGGAAGGAAGGAAGGAAGGAAGGAAGGAAGGAAGGAAGGAAGGAAGGAAGGAAGGAAGGAAGGAAGGAAGGAAGGAAGGAAGGAAGGAAGAACCGGAGGTGTATTATATAGGTGTTTCAAATTCTGATGTTTTTTCTTAGTTTACTGCTTATCTCCTCAAACACTTATGTTCCAAATTTCAGAAGGCTTTTTTTTTTTCCAAATCACCAAATGAATATGCAATACTATTAGTAATCAGCATTAGAGTTATATTATTTTATATATGCATCCTCTGGTGAACAACTTAGATTTTCCCAAATCTTGTTAAAATGTGCCCCATGTACATTCTGAGATTTCTTGGAACTTTTTGTTCACGCTAATTGTCCTGAATTATACTTTTAAAAATCTAGCAGTTTTCAGGATTTTACCACTTCTTCGGAGTCAGTAGTAAAGCAAGATTCTCCCAAGAACACTCTGACAGTCCTTGAAAAACTGAAACTGTCACAAAACCTGAGCAGCTGGCAACTCTGCCACCATGAAGTATCCATATGGAAGACCGAAATGTGTCAAACTACCCAAAACAATTTTGGATAGTGTAGAATATAGAATAAATAATTCAGTATCGTCAACACTTTCAACAGCAGGTAGTAGATACGCTACCTGCCTTTGTAATGTGCCAGAATGTAATATATTTGGGGGGGGGCGGGGAGAGAGAAAGAGAAAAAGAGAGAATATTATACAAGTAGAAGAGTGCTAGCTAATATAAGCATATGTCAAACTAGTTTCATGTAGAATCCATTGCCTTGCACACTTTTTTTTTTTTTGGTGGGGCAATGGGGGTTAAATGACTTGCCCAGGGTCACACAGCTAGTAAGTGTCAAGGGTCTGAGGCTGGATTTAAACTCAGGTACTCCTGAATCCAGGGCCGGTGCTTTATCCACTGCGCCACCTAGCCACCCCTTGCACACTTCTTTCTAGAAGTACCTCAGATATTTAAAAGTAATATTTAGAACAATTACTGAAGAATAGTTGGAGCCAATGAAAAGTATTTTTGAAAATAAACTAGCTGCAAATATATTGTTTCACATTCGATGGGGGGGAAAAGCTACATTAACCTAATATTATGGTTGGAATTGTACATGCAAAAAAAAAAAGTCAGGAAATTCAAAATTATGGTTCCCACAGTAACCATAACTGTGTCCTCTTGCATATATGAGTATTTTGTATTACTGTAATGATGATACATTTCAGCCTTAATATCAGTTTATGCAATGTGACTGAATTAGGATTCCTGTGGGGACCATAAGTTCAAATTTCTAGATTTTTGTGAATGTAAAAATCTCAGCTGTAAAACTGCATTAATATAAGGTGCATTTATATGCACTGCATTTCCTGACTTTTTAAAAAATAATAAAAGTAAATGGTTGATGACACTAAGAGTGAGGACTAGAGGGTTTTTCCTTTGTTTCTGAAGTACATTTTCTACATCCAAACTTTTTTCAGGACAATACAGTTACAACAGGAAAACAAATTTCGGAAAGAAAACCATTTCCCATTCAAGATTTGCCAAATTATATGAAAATTTAAGGATACTTACCATTAATTCAACTGTCTTTTAAAATGACCTCTTGATTCTAACCCAAAACTATGAATGATGATTCTCTCAACATAACTTGCCTACAGCTCCCCTAAAGAAAATCCTCTCCTTAAATGAGTCTCCATGTTTTGGAAGAATAGCAAAAAGCAAGCTTTGACCCTTAACATTTCTTCCTTAAGAATATAATATGGGGGTGGGGGGGGGCAGCTAGGTGGCGCAGTGGATAAAGCACCGGCCCTGGATTCAGGAGGACCTGAGTTCAAAGCCGGCCTCAGATGCTTGACACTTACTTAGCTGTGTGACCCTGGGCAAGTCACTTAACCCTCATTGCCCCGAAAAAGAAAAGAAAATAAAATTAAATAAAATTTAAAAAAAAAAAATAATAATATATGGGGGCAGCTAGGTGATGGAGTGGATAGAGCACCGGCCCTGGAGTCAGGAGTACCCGGGTTCAAATCCGGCCTCAGACACTTAACACTTACTAGCTGTGTGACCCTGGGCAAGTGACTTGCTCTATCCACTCCATCACCTAGCTGCCCCAATTGCCTCACTTTAAAAAAAAAAAAAAGAAAAAAGAATATAATATGTTATAATTCCAAGCTATTGAAAATCAACTATGGCCAAAGGGGCCAATATTATCAACAAATATATATATATATATATATATATAAAAAAGAATCTACTATGTTTAAGGCACTAATAAGGAAATGTGTTAGAAAGAGAAAAGTGAAAAGCCTCTGCCTTTTAGAATCATACAATGCTATATGATCATAAAGGGCAGGGGGTTTTATGTTCTGTGGCTTTCTAGGCCCCACATACTTCATATATTTGTGTATGGATATATACACAGTCTCACACACACACACACATATACATATCATTCTCCTCATTGGCAACTGATATTGATTATGTTAAGTATCAAAACGAGTTATTATTTTTGCAAATACTTATGCACTTAACTCAGGGTAGTGGCATCAAATAAAGAGAGCACCTATTGAAAATTCCCAAACAAACCTCCCAGGATAAAATTGATTTCCATCACATATATCCACTTTTGTAAAATGCTGACACAGGAAGTACATCCTAACTATTCGGTAAAAGACAGGACTTTACCAGTGATTCAGTATTAGCAGTTGCTTATCATTATAGAATGCTGTGGTCTTAGAACTTTCACATACATTTTTCTCATTTGAGCCCCTCGGTGAGGTTATGAGGAAGATAGTGTACATATTATTATCCTCATATTACTGATGAGAGAAGAGGTTTAGAGACATTAACTGACTTCCACACACTCACCCAATTAAGGGATAGAAATGAGTCTTGAACTCAGGCCTTTCCATTAGACATGTATGTGCCCTGGACCACATATGCAAGCACAAGTAACAACAGGAGCAAAATCGTGGACTTATTCCTGAATAAGTTATGAAGTCATTAATAATAAGTAGAAATAAATGATGCATCTAAAAGTTATCTCACTATACATTCTATTTATGCAACACCAACTTTAATTTAAGCTGTATTGATGGACTCTCCTTTCACATGCTGCAGTCATGCTAAATCTCCAAGTACAACACCTATTGCATCCAGACTTCAAAGGGGACAGAAAATAAGCTTACTGTGAAATGAAAGTGGCTCTCTTTGCTTGCAGGAACATAACCCTGTCATAAAAAAGTATGCCTAGCCCATGTGTTCAAGGCCAAAGGAAACACGATTCTATCTAACAGACGTCCAGCAGCAAGCCTAACAATGTATTCTCTCCTTTTACTTTCGATAGGATTCTGCATGGGAAAAGAACTGATTCATAACTATTTGCTGCAAATAGTTAAGTAGACAACATTTGTAACTGTACATGAGAGGTTGATAGAGAAGAGAGGAGAGGGAGAAGAAGAGGGAGAGGGAGGGTTTAGATAGCACAGTGGATAAAGTGTTTGACCTGGACTTAGGAAAACCTGAATTTGAATCCTGCCTCATTTACTTACTAGTTGTATTACCCTAGGCAAGTTACTTAACCTCACAGCCTCAGTTTCCTTATGTGGAAAACCAGTATAAAAATAGCATCAACCTCACATGGTTGTTGTACTGATCAAATGAAATAATATTTGTAAAGCTTTTTGCAAACTTTCAAGTACTATACAAATGCTTATTGTTGTTATGAAGATCTGTTTATTATCATATATAGGTCACCTAACTTTAAGTAAATCCAATATATGTAAATGTGGGCTTAAATGAAAGATAAATTGTCTTTCTATTAGAATTATAAATGAATTCACAGTAGGGTTTCTTTAAGCAGCCACCTACCCTCTCCCAGACCTCACTCCATACCCCAATACCCACAACATAGACACATTTAGAACTGAACACAATATTCCAGATGTGTTCCGATTCAAGCATAGTATCAGACTCAAAGTACCCTTCACTGGACACTGTATTTCTTTCTATTTAATGTGGTGTCATTAGAATGCTGACTCAACCGAAACTGCAGTCAACGAAAACCGCTAAGTTGTTTTCTTTCCTTAAGTACGCTACCTTTTCCCTCAAAAAATTCCACAATGCAGAGTCAGGATGGCATGGTGTACTCAATGCACATTTAATGAATATCAGCTTAAAGAAATAATGAAATATAAGCTAAGCTAATATAAGCTGAACATAAGTTATGGTCCCCTAATGTTATATACGTCTTGGTGATTAAATTCTGATGGGTCTCAGAATGCTGGTGGATCCAACAGCTTTCTGATTCACTGCTGGGGAGTGAAGAGTCTATTACTTTATTTATGTTAGAGTGCCAAGCCTGAAGCCAGGAAGACTCATCTTCATGAGTTCAAATATGGCCTCAGACACTTACTAGCTGTGTGACCCTGGGCAAGTCACTTAATCCCGTCTGCTTCATTTTCCTTAGTTGAAAAAGAAGGGAATGGCAAACCACTCCAGTATCTGTGCCAAAAAAATCCCAAGTAAGGTCACAAAGAGTGAGATGTGGCTGAAACAGCTGGAAAACAACAACAAATATTTTCATCACAAAAAAAGTTAAATGCACAATACTTTATAGCTTCTTCTTCTGGAAGTTCTAATGTGTACACCAGTAAACATATTCATTCTAGATCTTCAAGTGATGCTTTTTGGAAGCCTATTGAAAAGAAATGTATCATCTGGGAGTAATTTTCTCTCATAGTGCCCAGTACTTGAGCTGTAAGGGGGAAGAAACCTCTGAGATTATATTTAGTGCCATAATCTCTAGATTTTATATGGCCTGCTTTAAAGTCTCTTGCATTTAGCATTCACCCAATACTAGGGACTCAGCAAATGAAACACCAGTTCAGCTCATATACTATATATATATATATATATTTTTTTTTTTTTAATGAGGCAATTGGGGTTAAGTGACTTGCCCAGGGTCACACAGCTAGTAAGTGTTAAGTGTTTGAGGCCGGATTTGAACTCAGGTGCTCCTGACTCCAGGGCCAGTGCTCTATCCACTGCACTACCTAGCTGTCCCCTCATATACTTTTTAAATAAATTTGTTTGTGACAATATTTTTAGAAAACACAGAGCCTGATTCCTTTCCCAGACCACCAAGCTGTGAGCTCAAGCCTTCACACCACTTGCCTCAGGCCCCTCTCCTCTCTGATTAGAGGGATAGAGGGTAGAATAACAAACTCCTCCCAAAACCTTCCTTTATAGAGGGCAGAAATCAGGCGTCCAGCTCAAGACACTTTGCATCTGTAGCCCTAATTTCAACTCCACAAAACTATACTTTCAGGTATCTCTTCACTCTCATTTCCAGTCTCCTTTGGTATGCCAACTTATCACATCATCCCATCAGATTGTAAACTCTGTAAGGGCAGAGAATGTCTTTCTTTTTATTAATTATTAATTGTATCCCCAGCACTTCGCATACTGCCTGACACATAGATACTTAATGAATGTTTTTTGGATTGGACTGGCTCTAGGAATAGTAATCCAATCAACACTACTATTCCTGGAAAGGGCTTTCAAAAAAATGCCCTATGACCCTACTCATCATCCTAGTGACTTTTCATACAGGACACCCCTCCCTGGTTACTACTCTTCTGTTGTCTTGCCCTATTAAAATGTAAGCTCCTTGAGGGAAGAGACTAGTATGCTTTTTCTATTCTTCAACAATGCTTGGTAAATATTAAGTACTTAATAAATGCTTTTTTCATTCCTTTCTTCAGTGTATGCAGATAACAACCCCTTAAAGCACCCCCCCAAAAAAAAAGGAAAAAAAAAAAGCAGATTCACAATACACATCTAGTCTACATTAGTGTTCTTTATTAGATTCAGTATGTCTGTAGAGCATGGACAGAGTTTGTACTATGTATCAAGAAGAACTTAGGAATCCATACCTGGACATTCACATATCCTTTAAGAGATGAGGATAAGGATAAGAATGATGAAGATGAAACAATAGAAAATAATGTAACAGTATATTCTATATGTATTCAGATCCTACACTAGGAGTATACAAAGTGAACAATGAATACACAAAATCTAGCATCATATTCACTTGGATTAAAATAACCCTCTTTTCTGGTCCCACGACATGGTACTATCCTACCTTTCTAATGATTTGAGGTCTTTTCGTTCAACTTTCTATACCTAAGACCCTTCTCTAGAAAATCTGTTTTCAGTACTTAGCTGGCATCTGTTTCTCTTCATTTCCTCATGTCATTGCCATCTGCTTTGTTAAAAAAAATTCTCCCACTCCCCAAATTTCAGTTGTTTAAAGCTCTGTATCTGGCACTCTGGCTTTCTCCCTATATGACTCTCCCCTTGGAAAGTTCATCAACTCTCATGGTTCCAACTACTTCTCAATGTGGAAATAGACTTTAGATTTTATTGGTATAGGATAACAGGTATTATCAAGCAATCCATAAACATTTATTATATGCCTACTATGTCCAAGGCATTGTGCTAAGCCCTGGGGATACAAAAAGGGGCAAAAGACAGTCCCTATCCTAATGGAGTTTGCATTCTAATGTAGGATAAAGTAAAATATAGGATAAATAAGAAATAACAGAGGGAAGGCACTAGAATTAAGAGGAGCTGGGGAAGGCTTCCTGAAGAAGGAGGGATTTTATATGAGATTTAAAGGAAGCCAAAGATGTCAGGGAGGTCAATAGTCAGTGGAAAAGGGAGAACATTCCAGGCATGAGGACCTACAGAGAGAATGCCCTGAGCCAAGAGATGGCACTTCTTGTTCATGAAACAGCCAGGAGTCCAGGGTCACTAGACTGAAGAGTCAGCCAGTAAAGTGTAAGAAGACTGAATCCAGGATGACTCCCAGGTTTCAAGCCTGAAGACTGGGAGGATGGTGTTGCCCTCAACAGTAAAAAGAAGGGGAGGAATTGAGGAGGGTTTAGGAGAAAAAATAACGAGTTCCATCTGGGACATATTGAGTTTAAGATCATTGGATATTCAATTCAAGATGTTTGAAAGTTGAAGACACAAGATTGCAGGCAGCAGAGAGAGTGGGGCAAGAAAGGTAGATTTGGGAATCATCAACATAGAGAAAATAATTAAAACCGTGGGGGCTGATGATATCACCAAGTAAAGCAGTACAGAGGGAGAAGAGGGCTCAGGACAAAACCTGAGAAACATCTATGGTTAAAGGATGTGATTTAGAGTAGGATCCAGCTAAAGAGACACAGAAAGATTGATCAGATACGTAGAAGAACCAGGAAAGAGTGGTGTCCAAAAAACCTAGAGAGGAGAAAGTATCAACGAGTAGAGTGCCTCAACCATGTCAAGGAGAATGGGGGTTGAGAAAAGCCCATTGGATTTGGCCACTAAGAGCTCATTAGTAACTTTGGAGAGAGCAATCTCAGTGGAATGACATGATCAGAAATTAGATCATAAAGAAAGTGAGAGGAGAGAAAAGAGAGGCACCTATTATAGATGGCCTTTTCAAGGAATTTAATTACAAAAAGCAGAAGAGATATAAAACAATAGTTAGTGGGAATAGGGTATTAAACTTTTTGACCTTAGGATCCCTTTACACTCCTAAAAATTGAAGATCCTTGTTCATGTTGCTCGTGTGGATTACATCTATGGACGTTTACCATGTTAGTCATGAAAATGTCAAAACAGTTTTGCCCTTGTGGACCCCCAAGAGGTTCCCTGGACAGTACTTTGAAAACAACTATTACAGGGAATTCTGGATGAGAAAATTATTTTAATCAAGTAGACCAGCACTATCTCTAATGCCCTTAGAAAGTTCTAGCCTAGAGCACTGAGAGGTAAAGTGACTGATCCTTAAGGTCATATCGAGAGTAGTTGTCACATTGCTTGAACACAGGTCTTTCTTGACTTCAAGACCAGCTCCCTACCTAGTATACAATGCCTCTCTCTATGTGGATGAATCACAAATATGCATCTCTAAACTTGTCCTGTGGCCTTTGCTGAGAGGCATCATGGATTTAGAATCATTAAGACCTAAGTTTCAACCTTGACACTTACTAGTGGTGTGACTGAGTAAATCATTTAATTACCTATATCAAGATGTTGTTATGAAAATTGAAGGGGATGCTAGTAAAGCTTTTTGAAGATCTCAAAGTACTCTGTAAAATATCAGCTATTAGCAGAGGAAGTAGAATTCACCACAACTCTAAACTGCTATTTTCATCTGTCTATAAGACATTTCAATCTGTATGTACATATGTATGTATGTATGTATGTATAGCACTTCAAACTTAGTATGTCCCAAACTGAATTCAACAATATTCCCACTAATCTGTTCCTTTTCTGAAATTTCCTGCTACTGTAAATGGAACTAATTTTGTCCCAGAATCCTACACTTGACCCTCAAATGCAACTAGGGATCTTCTCTTTTTTACTTATTATACTCAATGTGTCTGCAAGGCCATTCTTCTATCAGAATTGGCACATTTTCTGTTTTCATTGTCACTATCCTCATCCTAGGTTCTTATCACTTAAATATGGATTAGATAACTGATCAACAAAATGGACTAAAACAATTCCAAAGGGCTCATGATGAAAAACGTTACCCTTCTGCAGATAGAGCAGATTGGAGTTATCTTTTTATTTTCTTTCTTTTTTGTGTTTTGTTATTTTTTTTTTTGGAACATGACTAATGTGGACATTTGTTTTGCATGATTTCATATCTGTAATAGCTTTTGTACTTTTTGCCTACTTGATAAATGGGGCAGGTAAATAGGGGTGGGAGAGAATGTGGAATCTCAAACAGAAAAAAAGAATATATTAGACTGAATTAAAAAAAAAAAGTTAAATACAAAGTTGAGTGGTAGACCCAGGTCCTTGACTTTCAACTAATACCTCTTCAACTTCAGCAACCCAAAATTACACTTTTTTTTTTTTAAAGCACAGCAATTCTCTATGGATATTCACTCAGCTGATTAGGAGAGGGGGAAAAAAAGTAGCTAATTTACCACGAGGAGTTTAAGTCACCTGGCATGCATGAACTATATCCCAGGGTGGTGAAAGAATTTGTGATTAATGAACTTGAGGAATCAGTGCCACAGGAATGGAACCAGGCAAATTTCAAAGAAACTTCTGAAACGTCTTTTAATTTTCAAAAAAATAGAAGGAAATAATACTTCAGACTACAAGCTGCTGACCCTGATATCAATTCTGAGTAAATTTTTAGTTGGCAGGATGTGGAACACTGTCCTTGCAGTCAGTAAGAGGATGGATCCAGTCTTGTCTCCATCACTCACTGGCTACCTAACCTTGGGCAACTCACTGAACCTCTCCATGCCCCAGGTCACTAATTTAGATTAAGTCACAAAGCAAGTATGGCTCTGTGTTGGTAAGGGGAGTATCTTATTAGCTCTTGAAACCAATGAAATTGCAGTTGTGATCAAAAGTCAAACTTCTAAAACATATTACTGAAGAAATGACTGAGGAACACTTAGGAAAGAGGTAACTGCTAAGATTTAATACAGGATTAGATAGGAATCATATCAAACTAATCTAATAAATAGAACTATATATACAATAATTTTACATAAATATACTGATTTGTATCTACTGGTGACCATCTCTAGGGCAGGGTGGGGAGAGAGGTACGAAGGAGGAAAAAAAGAAATTTATATGATAACTTTGTTGTATTTTTAAAAGGAATAGCAAATTGTACACACATTTCCAATTTCATGTGCAATCATCTGTTCTATTATACTATGTTATGGAAATGTTTTTTATTCCATAAATTAAAAACAAAATAATCTTTAAAAAAAAAGGAATGAGTGCTGGATTTGGAGTCAAGAAAATAAATGAATTTTTAAAATTTAAATGAATTAATGGATTAAGAAATGTTTTGAACATGGGGATGGAGATAGATAATACCCTGGAATTAGGAAGTCATTGGTATTAGAAGCTCCCACATTAGGAAACATTTCTTGAACTGAATGCAATTTAGCATCTTCCCTGTAATTAATAGCCTTAGAGAAATGTCTAGAGCACTGAGAGGTTATGTGACCAAAATTCAGACAGGTATTTATTTGGTAAAATCTCTCACAATATTCTTGTCATCAAGACAGAAAAATGCAGGCAATATAATTAGATTGTTTCACGTACTAGTTATATGACCCAACTCAAAGAATCAAGATTAATGGATTATCACCAACATGGAGGAAGGACTCTGGTGCTCTGTCCGTGATCTTGTTCTGCTTGCACTCTGGATAAAGACATAGATGATAACACTAAATGTTCAAGTCATAAGAAGCTAGGAAGAAAAGTTAATGCACTCACTGTATGACAGAAACAGGAGCCAAAAAAGAGCTCAGTCAGAGACATGTGCTGAAGCTAAACAAATGGAATATAGTTAAAAATATGGGGATAAATAGCCTTGGGTTGCTGAAACCAAAGACCATGAAGACTTTGAAGGAGCCTCCCAGGATCACAGAAATTTTGGAGGACTTTCCTAGGATAGAGATAATCTTGGTGCTAGAGTGTTACCTTGAGGATACCTTGGTTTATAATGTGATTTTGGTGTTGGGGTTTTTTTGTTTGTTTGTTTTTCTAAGGAAGGGACTTTCACTTGCATTTGGGGGCAACAGAGAAGGAAGGCAGAATGGGTATAGTGAGACATAGCCATAGGACATGTTCCATTGCAAACTTGGAATCCCCCATCTTTCCAAAGAGAGGAGGGAAATACATTCTATTTCATCAGCTAGTCCACAAGACTGAAATTGGTCATAGTCACTCACTGAAGTTCACTTGCCTTTTAGGGTTATTTTAATTTATATTATTTTAGTCAGTATATACATTATTCTCTTGGTGCTCCTGGCTTTACTCTGCATCAGCATAGACAAACCTTCCAATTTTCTTTGAATTCCTCATACTTGTTATTTCCATAAAACAAGGGGATTACATTTCATTTCTATGCCACAATTTGTTTAGCCATTCCCTAACTAATGGGTCTCTTTTTTTATTGACCCCTTTAAGGTATGTGTCCACAGGAGTGATCTGCTGGGTCAAAGGTAAGGGAAGTTTAAAGACTTTTTATGGAGTAATTTAATTTAAAATTCATATTGTGCCCGCATTTTATTCTCTAAGTCTTGCAGCAGGTTCTATCAAAAACAATCTAAAACAAAACCACACTATAACCTGATAACTTGTTTTTCCTGATATTTTTATGTCTGTTACATCTTCCCAATAGGATGCAAGCTTCCTGAAGACACAGCCATACCTACTATCTCTGTAATCCCCACAGGACAGTTCCCCAACATAAATATTTACTGGCTAACAGCAAAACTACATTTGCTATTTGGAACTGAAAATAATTTATTAAATATCATTAAAATATATTGAGCAATTTATGACTTTTGAACAAGTAGGAAGCTTTTCAGTTTTCTATTTAAAGAACAGATCATTAGATGGACAGAATATAGGTGACTTCATTTTTATGATTTTACATTTGCAAAGGAAAACATTTACTAAAAGTGCTCTAAAGCAACGAGACAGCTAAGTCTGAACCAGTTAATCATCACCATTTCTTCTCAAAATCTAACACTGTATACATACACACACACACACACACACACACACACACACACAGAAGCATGTGTGTATGCATGCACATTCACAGAGGCATCATACCAGAATGGGGAAAATTAAATAACATGTGACCCTAACCTGAAATTAGAGAATTTAACTATATTTTTAAAAAGATGAAAGAAGGATGAGCTTAATTCCATATACTTAAATAAAAACTTGGTTTAAATATGACCAACTATGTCAAATAGGGAAAGGGAAATCTAGATTGAAGGGAAAAATATTCAACAAGGCACTGTTATCAAGCTGTCTCCAAGGGAGGAGGCGGGGAAGGAGGCAGGGAAGGAGAATGGGGAATCCCATTAAAATGAACAGAAACAAATAGATTAATATTATTTCAAAGTTAAAATGAGGCAAATGCTTGCCATCACTACATATGGAAAATAACAGTATGTGTTACCTGAACACTACTCATAGAGAACTTTAAACCATTTCACCCAAAAAGCTTCAGTTCATCTATCATGCAGCATGGTAGTGAAAGGTGATTTTCAGTCGGAGGACCTTTGTTTACATCTCAGCTCCACTCGGGTCAAGTCCCTTAGCATCTCTGGGTGTCATTTCTTCATCCCTAAAACAAAAGCTTGGGACCAGATGATCTCTAAGGACCATTCTGACTAGAATTCCTAGGTTCCTATAAAGGCATATGGGATCATTTGTTTTATAGTAAATTTAGGGAACATACATGACCTGCCCTCCCCTTACCAACTCGAGTTGCTCAAAGGATTTAATGACACAATATTTGTAAAGTGCTTTGCGAACCTTAAAGCACTATTAAATGTTAGTTATTGTTATTATCATATACCTGCGTCCTATCTCTAAATTGCATTATTGCTTTGTATCTACTGAATTCTAACAGTTCTAAGTTTGGTCTCCTGTGCTACACTATCCTTCCATCAACAAAAGCAAGTAAACCAAAGATGTAAGGGTATAGTTAAAGGAAATATGCAGCTGAACTACTGTCTTCTTTCAAGAAGTCTTCCCTGATCCACCAAAGGCTAGTACCTACCCTCCCAGACTGTCCTATGGTTGATTACTTTGTTTTTCTTCTCATTATATTTATTACATTTGTCTATACCTGTATATTTGTCTCTCCTTGCATCCCATGCTAATTGGAATTGGAATATAATTTCCTTGACCAAAGAGACTGCTTCATTTTTTTTTTTTTTTGCACGGGGCAATTAGGGTTAAGTGACTTGCCCATTCTTTATATCTGCATCTCCCCCCAATGTCTAGTACAGTGTTTTGTTCACATCATATTCTTTTTTTTTAATTAATTAATTTTTTTTTTTTTTTTAGGCAATGGGGGTTAAGTGACTTGCCCACAGTCACACAGCTAGTAAGTGTCAAGTGTCTGAGGCCAGATTTGAACTCAGGTACTCCTGAATCCAGGGCCAGTGCTTTAACCACTGCGCCATCTAGCTGCCCCCTCACATCATATTCTTAATAAATGTTTTTGATTGATTGAGAGATGACCATTTAGTGTCCATTCCAATATCAGAGATGGAGATCCCAACAATAAGAACTTTTATCAAAATCGATTTGTATGAATTTTCAAGCTTTACTGCATCAAAGTTTTACTTTGTAAAAGACACAGATCTGTTTTATAATGCATATTACTAAAAACTTCACAGTAGTCTAGTGGCAAGAGCACAGAGATCAGAGAGGAGGACCTAGGTCTTGATTGCTGCTAACTAGGGGTATGAATGAATGTAATGCATTTAACCTCTTTTTGGTTCAGTCTCTTCACCTGCAGATGCTGTGTTAAAACAACAACAACAACAAAACCAAACAAATAAACAAACAAAAGAACCCTGCCCCATGTGCCTTATACAGTTGTCAGGAAGATCAAATGAGATAACAGATGTGCAAGAGATTTGGGAAAAAACTCAAAGGCATTACAAATACTTAGTGCTTCTGTTGTTATTACCAAACTCCATCCCCATCAAACTAATTCTTTTATCCTTGATATTAAATGGGAAACATCTATTAAAATTTTGGAAGGGACAAAAGAAAGAAGGGGGAAACATATGTAGTAGTTGTCTACTCCAGCAATTCTTTATCATTGCTTAAGTATTCCCTAAAAAAAAAATATAAAACTCCTTCTCCTAAGACAAAAGCCTTAACTTCTCAAAGCAGGAAGTCAAGATTTCTCAAAGGAATGGCTATATATTCCTCTTTTAAGTTTTAGGAACTAGCTTTATTAACATATGTTAATGAGTGGATAGAGCACCGACCCTGGAGTCAGGAGGACCACAGTTCAAATCTGGCCTCAGAAGCTTGACACTTACTAGCTGTGTGACCCTGGGCAAGTCACTTAACCCCAACTGCCTCACAAAAAAACCCCAAAAAACCATATGTTAATGAAAGCTCTGCCTTAAAAATCACAAATAAAATAAGGCAGGTTAGGAGGCTTAAAAGATTTCAATTTTTCTTCAAAATATATTAGTTATAAATAATTATTAGTGTGGCAGAACTTCTATGAAACTGGGGAAACAGCCAGTACTGTCCACTTGGAGCATACCTGAATACTGAGGAGAAAGGAGTGGGAGTGAGGGTGGGGAAGGATAGGCCTTACTAAACTCAGTATGGCACATATTTAACTGAATGTACCTCCCTATACTTCCTCACAGTTAAAGAGCTAGGCGCAGGTGTTATTAATAAAAAAAAATCTATTTTAAATAAGGATGCTATTCTACCAGCTTTGAAGCTCACACATACTCTCTAACTTAACCCAGCTTTCGCTCATCTGGTCTTTAAATGACTCCTTTCATGTGGTCAGCCCACGAGCCATACGTACTGCCGCTCAATCACGCCACTGTACATCGCCAGCGTGAGGATGGTCTGCATGATTTGCATTTCCTGTACTGCTTAAGCTTCAATGAGCTCTGAGCACCACATACGAAAGAAACCACTGCCAAGTAATGCAAACGCTTTAGTCAAACCAGATGAGCCTCTGCTAGAGTCAGGCTACCATTAAAAGGGAAAGAAAACTAAGTCATTGGGATATCCCGTTAAAGGAGGATCATCTTTTAAAATCAAGATGTCCTTGCATTTAAGATAGGAATTCCTAAACATACCTAGCCAGATACTATAGGAAGATTACTTTGCAGAAAATAATGTCTAAAATGTAAAATTATATATATTTATATATGTATATAGACATATATGTGTGCATGTATATAGACACACACACAAATATACACACCACTTATGTGCCACCTTTTTCAGCTCATAACCAGAAAACTTGTGGTCCTTTGGATTTTCACTTCATATCATGTTACCAATCTAATTATTTATTGTGACAATAGTAGATTTTGATATTACTTTTCTTTCCATACATAGTTAAATTAAGTAAAAATTAAATTAAATATATTGATTATTTATTCAGTTGTCCTCTAAGAAAAATCTTGTATTTTAATCAAAAGTGATCAATAAAAGCTGTTGGACAACTATTATATAAATGGCATCATAGTGGGCCAATGAATAAATACTAAAGTAAAAAAAAAAAAAGTACCAGAAACTAGTCTTGATGAAAAACATAGACAGATGGGGAGACAGACCTATATGATGCCACAAATAGATGAATATCTTGTAAGGATTTCAAACAAATGCTGAAAGATCCAGTCAAAATTTAGAAGTTGGTTAAAAAGTACATCTTTTGCTTATAATCATGGTGCTCTATTTGTTCTGTTCACCTGAAAGTCAACCTACAAATTGTTCCCAAAATATTTTACCAACACTGACTGAAACATGTAGACTGTAATTTTACATAAACATATAGGCATTAAAATGTTCAAATATGAGATGTACTCTCAATTTCATTCTTCTTGGAATTCTTTGCCATTGAGAATCATGACATAATGATGCTTAGAGGAAAAAATAAAAACTCAAAAGAAATGTTGTAAACACTTGTTTAATAACTGCCTAAAAGATCTTCTGCTCCTGATACGGACAACAACTTAGGAATGTTTTCACTCTTTCTAAAATATTCTATTTTCTAGCAAAATACTACCAACACTAATGGCAGTCAGTAGTGCAACGATTGGAATGACGCCACCTGCTGGAGACTTACTGTAGGAAAGCTCCCCCATGAGGAGAAGGCACCTGAGGGCAAGACATTTGGCTTTTCTTTGGCGTCAGGAAGTGATGTTTGTTTGTGGGGGGAAGATGGGGTGAGGCTGGCGCTCTTGCTCTTTTTCGCCAGGACTCTTGTGGAGAGTGGAGCAGGAGAACTGTAGCTCCCCACAATAGATAGATGAATCTAGGTCTTTCTCTTTCTCTTCACCAAATTCTTATTCTCCTTAATAAATCGATAAAAGTCTAACTCTTGCTGAAGCTTATATTTATTGGCTTATAATTTATTTTATTCATTAGATATTTTAGACAGACTAGCTAGAATTTTATCCCCTTATAGTAGTTTTGCCCATATGTTAACTGCTTTCTCTGTCCTCAAATTACTTTCTATTTACTTATGTACAGGTTACATCTCTCCAGTAGAAAAGAAGCTCTTAAAAGACAGAGAAAGTCTTCTTTTTTCATGGCACCCTCTCCCTCACTCCCCATGACTAAAATAGGACCCATGGGCTTAAGAAGTACTTGCTGATTTTTATTGAATCAACTGAATGCTTATTTAGCTGAGTAGCAATTCATGTGACTGCATCCTACCAGCTAATCAGTGGCTATCACATATGTCCTATTTCCTTCCATTGAGCTATATCTACTTCATATCTTCTGGTTTCATTTATAGCAAGCTACAGTTTGAAGATATTCTAAAAAGGAAGTTAAGAAGCCACAGGTACTTACTTGCTAAAGATAAGAATCATAGATTTAGAGTTGGAAGGGACCTTAGAGGTCATTACTACAAGGCTCCTCTTTTTTAATAAATGAAGTCTAAGAGAGGCAGCTTAGAGAGATTTGCTCAGGCACCTACACAGTCAATGGCAGAAACAGGTATCAAATCCAAATCCTGTGATTTTGAACCTAGCACTTTTTTTCACTGCACACCACCTAAATCCTTGCATAATTATATTCAACTTTTAAAATGACATACATGTATTTTTCAAAGGAGGAGAATATCTTACAATAGAACTAGACAAGAATTATATTTGCCAACATGGTATGGGTATTCCAAATATTTCTTATATTCTCTGATTCTATGACTCTCACCTATGCAAATTTTCTGTGATTAAATAAAACAACAACCAGAGTTCTGATCATTTTTATCTCAAACATCTTTGTGTTTTATACTGATTCTCATATTTAGCATACAACTAACTTTTTTTTTTTTGGTGAGGCAATTGGAGTTAAGTGACTTGCCCAGGGTCACACAGCTAGTAAGTGTGTAAAGTGTCTGAGGCCGGATTTGAACTCAGGTCCTCCTGAATCCAGGGCCGGTGCTCTCTCCACTGTGCCATCTAGCTGCCCCATACAACTAACTTTGATAGACGCTTTAACACTGACTTCATGTTCATTTTGGCAATGTCAAATTATTACCAGACTACCAGTGAAAGGATGCCTTGACATTGCGAGTGCCACATTGGAAGTGATGGGAATCTGAAGCAGGAAAGCAAAATAATATGTTTCAGAAATCTATACACCTTTGTCCTCCAACTTTTTTCAGGTATCAACTGAATACAGTTATGGGTAACTATTATACAGCTTCTTAAACAACAGGATGAGGCTAATAATTTACTTTTTAAAAGTAGCCTCACTTAGCAGTTGAAAGAATGCCAAAAAAAAAGTTCACTATATTAATAGCAACTTCAAAAAAATTCAAGGAAACTTGAATTTTGAATTCTCTTCTACCAACTTTTCTTTACATAGTCTTTTTGGTTAGTTCCTAAGAAGCTATTTTTGAAACTAAAAATAAATTATATTTTTAGATACTGAATCAGAGGGGGGGGAAAGAACATATTTTGCATTAGTTGTCTTTAATTTACAAAATAATTCTGCAACGTGCTCTGTTTCTAGATCATGAAAACCACTGGCATACAACCTTCTGACTTCACAGCATAACGAGATGCTCTCCCGCTTCAATTCAAGCAAAATGTGTTTATAAAGATTCCAGCAATAATAGTCTTGTGACTAAATAAGAAACAGAAGCTAAAGCCATGAGCCAAACAGACAGATACCTATCGGTTTCCTTGAGCTTAATCTGATTAAAACATGGCTCTCAAAAACGTTAAATACAATGTCACGTCAAAGAGGCAGCATATGATAAATACACTCCATGACAGGAAATCATTATTAAACCAGTGTTACTAGTGAACCTGTTATGGAAATTTCCTAGTAATTTTGTTGCAGGTTTCCCCATTTTTCACTTTCAGAGTACCATCATGTCTTTCTGTTAGAATGTAAAATTATGAAATTTTGTGTCAAAAGAATAAAAACTGCCACAGTTCCTTTCCAATGACACTTTTCTTTGCAATCAAATGTATCCTCTAACATACAGCCTGTTACTTCAACTAAGAAAAAAAACATCACTCAGAATTAGGAAAAAAAATCCACAGCAGACAATAGTCACTCTGGTTCAAATGTGGCAAGATGGTATGATGATAATTACTTTGCTTTTAACACTTTTAAGAAAAAAGTTACTTCCAAATGGGAAAACATAGCAAATTAAAAAAAAAAAAAAGCTACCCTGTGATAAGAAGGAAGAAGGAAAACTAGTTAGTTATTTTTTCAATGTCAACTAAAAATCTATGGCTTCAATAGCCCACAGGTGTCATCAACACACTAAAATGTAACTGCAAAGAAAAGCATTTCAAAATCAATTTTACTTGGCTTACTCTGAAGAAATTTGGATAGAACTTAAATTAATGTGAGCCATTTACTTCTAACTAAGCTTTCTACCCAATAGCTTTACTTTTATTACATAGTTAGGGAAAATATTCTTCTTTAAAAATAAAATTTAAGAAAACAACTTTTTACAAGCCAAGAGTATTATTCTTTTTTAATTTTAATTTTTTTTTGGTGGGGCAGTAAGGGTTAAGTGACATGCCCAGGGTCACACAGCTAGTAAGTGTCAAGGGTCTGAGTTCAAATTCGAACTCAGTTCCTCCCAAATCCAAGGCCAGTGCTTTATTCACTAAGAGTATTATTCTTTGACTGGCTTACATTAATAAACTATATTTTGGCACCTGTAAAAAATTTCATCAAGCTATTACAACCACCTCCCAAAAAATCTTTGATTTCCATTTTCATCTTACCAATCAGGAAAAAACATCAATCAAATTACATATTTTTTCACTGGAAAGGAATGGGGGAAGTAAGGGGAAAAAATCCCAAGCTTTCAAGGGTATTTGAGGCTTCCCTTTAGGAAAGATCAATTCAATCAAGTCATTTATTTGTGATTTAAGATCATCTATTTCCTTTTTTTCCATGATTTTTTTCCTTTTCAGACAGAACAAACCACTGAGCAATACCCCCCAACAATATGTTCCACTAGCCAAGCACTAGCAATTTCGTAGGTTCTCTAATTCAGTCCTATGATGCTGTTAATGAGTTATTGCTGGCATGTCATGAATGAAAATAGGAAAATAAATTATTTTTCATGAAGAAACTGAGCCTCAAGTTTAAAAGAAACAGCTACAAAAATGTGGAACGTGTAAGCCTATTCTTCTTATAAGATTATTTACAATGGTGCCGCTTTTGAGAAGGAATGTCTCCTTTTCAGGAAATCTGGCTCCTACCAAGTTGCTGCCTTTGGTGCTTCCCACCAAGGCAGAAACCCAAATGCTAGGGGTAGGATTGGAACTGAGACACCATCTATAAAGGCACATTCATCATCACTATTCTGAAGAGAAGTATGATAAACTGGATTTCTTAAAACTGGTTACTCTGTATCGTATCCCAATGAAAAACAACTTCTCCAAGGGTCTCAGTACCTTCTGCAGCTAGCTCAGGCCTCGATGGATCCAGAGGCTCATCCAGACCTTATCAGAACTTATACTCACATCACCACTAGGCCATCTTTGAGAAAGGCCCTATTTCAACCCATCCCCCACGCCATGAAGATGTTCAAAACTAGCCACATTAGTTAGAATTGCCCGTACATGAGCACAGTGAATGGATGGCTCATATTTCTACTATTATCTGCTATTAGGAGCAATCAAGTAAATTGCATCATGCACCTGGAGTGGAAAAAGATACCTAAACCACATTAGAAAATCAAGGATAAAGATGAAAGATTTTGGGGGGGTGGGGGGCACTTGGTTTTTAATATGCCTAGGTATATGAAACACTTTTACATAAAGAATCATATACATATCCTCAGTATCTTCCAACAGTCATTTGCTCATCAAGGCTTTCTCTTCTATGGCATATAGCATTAACAAATCATAGAATCTTTACTCAGATTGAAAAGGACATCAGAAGCAACCCAGTCCAACCAATACCTACGCCAGAATCCAGAATGTCCAACAAGTATTCATCTTGCTTCCATCTAAAGACCCTCAGTAGTGGATAATTAATTACCTTCCAAAGGAGCCCATTCCACTTCTGAAGGGCTCTGATTGTTTGGAAGGTTTTCCTTACATTGAGTCAAAATCTGCCTCCCAGCAACCTCCACTCTAGGACCAAACAGAGAGCAAAGCAGATTCCGTCTGCCCAAGACAGTCTTTCATATGCTTGAGAGCAGCTATCAATTACTTTATGTCCCGTTTTCCCCCAGCTAAAAATACCACACACACACACACACACACACACACACACACACACACACACACACACACACACGCCTTTAAACTGATCCTGGAGGAAAATTATTCCCTTTACCTTGTGCTAAAGAAATGAAGGATAGAAAGAATTTAGATATTTCACCAGTCAACAGTATGACATTAAGAAAATGACTGGATTAGCAGAAGAGGGGTGCAGGAGGAATGATAAAGGTAGCTAATAGTCTCTGACCTTATCCTCTCTAAGGAGACTAGAAGCCCCTTCAAGATTCCCCCATATCAGTTCCTTTCATATCCCAATCAAGTTTAAGATAATAAACCAAGATCATCATCTTATATTCCAGTTCTATTGGAACCACATCTGTGTTATTTCTACTTGGGAACTACAACTGCTTCTTTGCTTCAAGGAACAGCTATAGCTGAATAATGTAACTTGAACATACAAAGTATGTCCCATCAACTAAGGAAATCAATGTTTCTAGATAATACCAATAAATCTGCCCTGCATTACTGTCATTAAGCCCACATTATACAGTCTAAATCTATCACATAATTTCCATTCAAATCTATAACTAGTACAGTCCCAAGTAACTAATAGGACTTAACGGTACTGCTAGTGAAGAATATACTTAAACTATTCTATCTAAATTAATATCTATTCTAATTTTAACTTTTCTTGTTAGGAAGAAAAAAGACTACATGATTCCCAAACCTCCCTTGTTTATTTAGCCCCTTGTCAGAAGAATTAAAGAGAAAGAACCTAATCAACTTCTGCTAAAATCGGAAACTATTTTTTTAACCAACAGAAGCAACAGAAAAGGAATTCAATATTAATGTCTTTCGGCTTTTATTTTTCTAGAAACAATTAATTCATTAAACTCCTACTATGTGCCAGGAGCTGGAAATACAAAGAAATCGATGATCCCAACCCCCAAGCTTTCATTCTAATGGGAAAGGCAACAAGTAAGTATAAATAAAGAAAATCAATATAAAGAATGTAAAGAAAAGGTAATTTAAAAGGGAGGGCACTAACATGGGGGGGGGGAGGATCAGGAAAGACTGCATAGAAACAGATAATAAATTGAAGAAATGGCAGGATCTGTAAAGATTTTTTAAGGATGAGAGCCTTAGAAATGTTTAAAGGCAGTAGGGAAGGAATCAGTAAATAGGGAGAGGTTGAAAATAAAAAAGAAAACAGAGATGGTTGGGCCTGAAATCTTCTGGAAAATACAAGAGGAGAGTAAGATCAAGGGTACATTAAGAAAGAATGGCCTTAGCAAAGAGAAGAGCCACCTCACAGTAAGAGAATGATTAAAAGGGGGACAGAGTTGGGGATGGAGTCAAGGGGTTTGGTGATGAAAAGAGAGACAGAGACAGAGAGACAGAGAGAGAGAGAGACAGAGAGACAGAGAGAGAGACAGAGAGAGACAGAGAGACAGAGAGAGAGAGAAGCTCAAGTCAAATGGATTCAATTTTGTCAGTAAAAGTAAAAGGAGAGGTCATCAGGAGAGCCAGGAATGGGGAAGTGTGGGAAGCTTAAGATGAAAAGGTTTAGTAATAGCTTCTGTGGAGAGTAAGAAAGGAAATCAATTAAGGAAGAATAAAAGGATTGCCTTGCTGCAGTGAGGGCCCAAATGAAGTTGTATAAAAATAATGTATAATGTATATAGTCAGCATGGTTGTGTTTTCTTAGAGCTCTATTTTGAATAGGAATGGGGAATGGATAGATGACAGGAGTAATCCAAGGTGGAAGTATGATAAGAGATAATCCTAATTCCTCCTAAACTGTATTCTCCAATCTTTATTCGATTACATTATTGTTCTTGAAATATCACTAAAATTTAAACATTACTCTTGTATTAAGTAACAGCGCTAAGCTCAGTACTTCAAGAGGCTTCATCTTGAGGGGCAGCTGGGTGGCGCAGTGGATAGAGCACCGGCCCTGGAGTCAGGAGTACCTGAGTTCAAATCCGACCTCAGACACTTAACACTTAACTAGCTGTGTGACCCTGGGCAAGTCACTTAACCCCAATTGCCTCACTAAAAAAAAAAAAGAAGAAGAAGGATTCATCTGTAAGATTCATCTGATCCAAAGGAATCATAAAAGCATAATGACTGAATAAACTATATGTCTATACTATTTAACCTCAATTTCTTCATGCCATTCTTTTTCCCCCCTTCTCTTACTGATTTTTTATTGACTATCAGTAGTTAAGATAGCAAGGCTTAGAATCAGGAAAAGTGAGTTCATGCGGTCTCAGATACTTACTATCTGTGGGACCCTCAGCAGTTCATTTAACCTCTGTCTGCCTCAGTTCCCTCAAATGTAAAATGGGCATACGAATAGCACCTACATCAGAGAGTTCTTCTGTCTAATTATTCTATCTCCTCACTGTACCTTGAAAAAACTCAGAAATCATTCCCTGGTAATCTGAGTGTCATTCCTGGTATTCAATTGAAACTGCTCTCCAATGACCTTCTTCTTAATGATAAATCCAATGCCCCCTTTTATGTCTTTGCCCTCAATCTTCCAGAAACACCAGACACTAATATCCACCCCATCCCCTCACACACACACACACACACACACACACACACACACCCTACTTCTTGATACCCTCTCATCCTTTGGTTTCTGTGACATTGCACTTTCAAGGTAATATATGGCAAAGTAGAAAAAGCACTAAATCTGACGTCAGAGGACCCAAGTTCAAATTCCAGCTCTAATATTGGGTGACTGTGGGCAAATCATTTAACTTCTATGGGCTTCAGTTTTCTTCTCTGGAGAAAGAAAGGCTTGACTAGACAGTTTCTAAGATAAATCCAGGCTCTAATTCCTATGGCCTATAATTTTACTACCCATTTGACCAATCCTTCCTCAGTATGTGTCTGTGATTCATCTCCCCTCCCCATCTCATATCCCTATCCCATAAATGTGCATGTCCTTCTCTGTTGTTCAGTCATTTTTCACTTATGTCCAACTCTTCATGACCCCATTTGAGGTTTTCTTGGCAAATATACTAAAATGGTTTGCCATTTCTTTCTCTTTTACAGATAAGGAAACTGAGGCAAACAAAGTTAAGTGATTTGCCCAGGGTCACACAACTTGTATGTGTCTGAAGCTCTGAACTCACAAAAATGAGTCTCTAACTCCAGGCCCTGCATTTTATCCAGTATACTACCCAGCTGACTTCCCCTACTACCCTATAAAAACCTATGCAGAACCCTCTTCTCATTCTCTCTCTGTCCTTTCTATATTCATTCCCATAATTCAATGATCACTTATACAGATCATTTCCAAACCTATCTATCAAATTCCAACCTCTCTGGAGATTCACCTCTCCAGTCCCATATTTCCAACCACCTACTAGATTTCCTCATCTAGATTTGTCATAACAAATCTCAAATTCAACACGTACAGAACTGAACTCTTTTCTTCAAAACCATTGGGGGGGGGGGCGCAGAGCAATGAGGGTTAAGTGACTTGCCCAGGGTCACACAGCTAGTGTCAAGTGTCTGAAGCTGAATTTGAACTCAGGTCCTCCTGAACCCAGGGCCTGTGCTTTATCCACTGCACCACCTAGCTGCCCTCAAAAATTTCTTTAATCCTTTAAGTTCTATTAATGACACAGTTATTTCATTCCCCCAGGCTTATAGCCTGTCCCTTCTCTTCCACTCATTTCCAATTATTTGCCAAGTCCTATGGACTTTGCCTTTACAATATTATCCACATTTCTCACCTTATTTCTACTCTTGATGAAACTACCCTAGTTCAGGCACAAATATAACAGACTCTTAAGTGGTCTGTCTCCAGTCTCTTCCCTCTCTAATTTACTCTTCATATAGCTAATAGAATAATATTCCTAATTTGCCACTCTAATCAGTTACCATGCTATTGCTTAACCAAATTAAGTAAAAATGTCTAATCCTGGCATTCAAAACTCCTCACAATCTGGGTCCAACTTATTTTTTTAGTCTTATCAATCAATCATAAACATTTATAAGTGCCTATTACATACCAAGCACAATGAACCAAGTGCTAGGGATACAAAAAGAGGTAAAAAGACAGTCTCTGCCTTCCAGAAACTTACCATCTAATAGGGGAGACAACATGGAAATAAATATATTAAAAGCAAGGTATATACAGATTAAAATAATTAACAGAGGGAACTTAAATTAAGAGGGATTGGGAAAAGCTTCCTATAAAAGGTGAGATTTTAGTTGGGACTTAAAGGAAGTCAAGGAGGTCAAGGAGGTCAAGGAGTTCAGTAGTCAGAGTGGAGAAGGGAGACTGTTCCAGGGAAGGGAGACAGCCTGAGAAAATGCCTGGAGCCAAAAGATAGAGTGTCTTGTTCATGGAACAGCCAGGAGGCCAATGTCACTAGATCAAAGAGTACATGGCAGGGGGCAGCTAGATGGTACAGTGGTAAAGCACCGGCCCTGGATTCAGGAATACCTGAGTTCAAATCCAGCTTCAGACACTTGACACTTACTAGCTGTGTGACCCTGGGCAAGTCACTTAACCCTCATTGCCCTGAAAAAAAAAAAAAAGCCAAAATATAAGAGTACATGGCAGGGAGTAAGGCCAAGGAGGCTGGAAATGTAGGAAGGGACTAGATTATGAAGAGTTTTAAATGTGAAACAGGATTTTGTATTTGCTCCTGGAGTCAACAGAAAGCCACTAGATTTTAGTGGGTAGGAGAGGGGAGGGTGCGTGACAAGATTGGAATCTTTAGGAGAATCCCTTCAGTAGCTTGAATGGAAGATGGACTGGAGTGGGGAGAGCCTTAAGGCAGACAAACTTATCAGCAAGCTATAGCAATAATGAAAGCTTGAGGTGATAAGGGTCTGCTCTAGGATGGTGGCCAGTGTCATAGGAGAGAAGGGAGCATATGAGAGATTTTGCAAAGGTGAAATCAACAGGTCTTGGCAACCAATTGAATGTAGGAGGTGAGATAATGAGGAATCCAGGATGATTCCTAGGTTGTGAGCATGAAAGGCTGAGAGGATAATGTTATCCTCTACAAATAGGGAAGGTGCAGGGGGAGAGGAGAATCTATATAATGATTATAGATAACAATAATGAAAACTGGGTCAAGATAAGTAGATTTAAGAACCATCAGACTAGAGCGGGCAATTAAATACATGAGAATTAATGAGAACATCATGTGAAGTAGAATAGAGAGAAAAGAGAAGAGGGCCTGAGGGATATTTATTATTAGAGGGCATGATCTTAAAGAGGATTCAGCAAAGGAGAAGCAGAAGTCTTATAGGTAGGAGGAGAACCAGAAGAGAAGAGATTTATCAAAGAGGAATGATTGATCAACAGTGTCAAAAGTTACAGAAAGGTCAAGGAAAATTAAGACTGAGAAAAGGCCAATGAATTTGGCAACTAAGAGATCATCAGTAACTTTGGAGAGAACATTCATCATTCAACATATTATCATTTGGTGGAATGATGAGGTCAGAAGCGAGGTGGTATGGGGCTAAGAAGAGAGTAAAAGAAGAGAAGATGGAGGTACCTATTGTAGACAGTCTTTTCAAGGAATCTAGCTACAAAGGGCAAAAGAGAAATAGGATGACAGGGACAGAAGAATCAAGTGAGGGTTTTTTTCAGGATCGGTAAGTTTGTAGGCAGCAGGAAATGAGCCAGTAGACAGAGGAAGATTGAAAATAAGTGAAAGAGTGGAGAAGAACAGATGGGACAATCTGTTGGAAGAGGTGGGATGGAATGGGATCACTTGAGCAAGTGGAGGAGTTAGCCTTGGTAAGGAGGGAGGCCATTTCATCATGTGAGACAGGGGTGAAAGAGGAGAAAGTGGCAGAAGGCATCTGAGTGATAGGAGATGAGAAAGAAGAAATTCACAGTGAAAGGCCTTAATTTTTTTCTGGAAAATATGAGGCAAAGTTCTCAGCTGAGAGAGTGGGGGCAGGGATAGCCATGGGAAATTTTAGGAGAAATGAAAAGGGAAGATCCATTGTGGAGAGTACGATATGAGTTGGATGTGGCGGGTGGGTTTAATTGATCAGATTGATCGTGAGGCGTCCCAAAGAATTACAAGACTCAGGGACTCAGCTTCCCAAGTTTTACTGAAATACTGTGAATGACCACAGGGAGAGCAACAAAGAGATAAATGTCTCGAATAGGGGGAAAAAAGATGGTTATGTTTACAGTAAGAAAAAGTAGGTCATCTCCTCATTTTCTTAGTCTCCTTTTAGGAGGTTCATGGGAGGTCTTATAGTAACTTGGACTTCCTACGGTCCTAAGACAACCCCTGAGGTGGGTACCTTTTTCCCTGGAGGTGTGTTTCTGGGGTTTTCACATCATGAGGTGAACCTAAGGACACATTTGGTCCTTTCTGTGCATGTTTCTAAAGACATGCTTAAACTTGTCAGACCCAGAGGGTTTCTGTGTTTAGGATATCTCTTTACTTAAGATCTGGTTTCTAGGTGTCCTGTCATCTAGGAATATTAATGGCTAGTTATTGTCTCTGTTGATAGTAAAAGTTGATAGGGATTGGACCCCCTTGGTTACAGTACTGTAAGAACATAAACCTAAGTTTCTCTGTTAACCTCTTTAGCTACTATTGATCAAGTCTTAGGTTATCTGTTAACCCTTTTAGCCTCCTCCATCAAGCTGATCAGGAAGGCATACTAGGATTGCCCAGAAGCAGTGAAGGACCAATTGAGGTAGTATAAAATACATTTGTACTGGACCCAGTAATAGTCTTCCTATCGAAATCATTTGTTTCCAAAGTGGACAAATATGCATTCAGCAAACGTGTCCTGTACTCTCTAGTATATAAAACTTTAATCATATCCCCTATGACTAAAATAAACTCCTTCCTTATCTCCAAGATGTTAAGAATCTTTCTCTTCTTCCAAGGATCAGCTAAAGTGCTACCTTGTCAATGAAGCCTTTCCAAATCCCTTCAACCTCTCAAAGAAATTGACTGCCCATTCTCAAGTTTCTAACCATACTTTGCCTACATCTCTCATTTATATTTGTGGGGGCTGGGGTGAGGAAGTGAGAGGTGGTGGTGGGTTGTTTTTTTCCTTGAAACTGGGTCTCCTTAGCTCATCCAGGCCTATGATGCAGGGGCCACTCAGGGACACAATCCCAATACTGATCAACACAGAAGCTTTAACCTGGTCAATCAGGTTTCTCCAACTGGAGTTGATTTACCTACCATAAGGCAGTATGGTGGCCCTCTGCTCCCCAGGCTCACCATACTGGTGCTAGACTTAGTGTGGATAGACAGCTGATCATCCCTGCTTTCTCCATTTAAAGGTATAAACTTCTTGAGAGAATAATCTATATCTCTCATTTTTTTTATTCTCTAGGGATATGCACAAATGTATGCCAAATGCCAAATATATATTCACTGAATTTCACTGACATGCTATATTCATTTTTGGACAACCCAGTGCTACCACCTTTTCATCACAAACATCAAAAATGACATATCACTATTCTCATCTTGGCTAAAGATATTAATTATCAAATAGCATAATATAATGGAAAGAACACTACATAAGGAAGGCAGAAGTTCAAAATTTTAATCTTCCTCTTCCACTTACCCTCCACTCCTAGAATCACCATTATACCCTCATGGTCAAGGTTTTTAAACTCAATTAAATCATTTAACATCTTTGGGTCTCAATTGTGTTATCTTTAAAATTGGAATAACATCTTCAAAAGACTGAACCATGTTATTCTTAATGACATTTTCATCTTTAAGATACACTATCATTCTATGAATCACTTTACTTGGGTAAATGGAGACAATTCAAATCAATAAACACTTATTATGTACCTACCAATACTAGAGTAAAAGAACACAGTTTAATTCAACTAGCATTTATTAAGCACCGATTAAGAACTAGGCACTCAAATACTTGGGGAAAAAGAGAAATGTCTTTAATTTTTGTCTCCACAGAGCTTATATTTTAGTAGCATTAAATATGTACACTGACAGTAAAATGATGATGATGCTAGCAGCTAGCATTTACATAGCACTTTAAAGTTTGCAAAGTGCTTTATAAATATTACCTCATTTAATCCTCCCAATAATCCTGGAAAGTGGATGCCATTATTTTCCTCATTTTACAGGTGAGGAAACTGAGGCAGCAGAGGTGAAGTCACATGTCCAGGATCATATAACTATTAAGTGTCTGAGGCTGTATTTTAAGTCCAGTCTTTCTGACTCCAGGTCCAAAGCTCTGTACACTAAGCCACCTCAACAGTAAAAATAAAGCAAATACAAAGTTATTGTAAGGGATAGAAACACCAAATGGCAGTGCAATCAGGTTAGTCCTTGTACAAGAGGTAGCACTGGAGTGGAGTCATAGAGAAAGTTAGGGATTCCTTCAGTTTTTAGCACAGTGCCTAGCACAGATCAGGCATTTAACAAATATTTATTGCTTGCTTGGTTGATTCAATAAGTGTGCAAGTTTTTGCACAGGTACACACACACACACACACACACACACACCCCTCTTTTCACCAAATTTAAAGTGAGTAGCTTGGTAGAAATGTAAACCAAAGCCTAAGATCTCAAACAACACATTTTTAAGATTTCATGATGAAAAAGTGTAGTCAGTAATGATATGAATGTATAGATCACCTGGATTTGATGAAGGTGCCTTATTATCCACAAGTATTTTTTATGAAACCCTGGGTTAATAGGAGCCAAATGTCCTTCATCTGAACTTCAAACTGAACCCAAATAGCTAGCAGATAAGTCACTATCTACCGACTTCTTTCCCCAGGATAATAAGTCCCTATCTTGTGGGGACATCTAGGCATCCTCATCCTTGCTAAACTCCTTTTTGGAATCCTGTAATCTTATCATGGTGCTTCTATATTTCCTCCATACTTGTTACAACTAAAATTGTTAAAATTGCTTTGCATTAAATTCATTCTTGTTATAGTATTTGCTTTTGGGTTAATTTGTATCATGCTAATGAAAGTGACAACACCCTGTAACCAAGGAACAAAAAAACCCTAATATACCCTCAGAAAGAGGGAGTCCCCGAGCTCCCTTCTTAGGAAAGGGTCTCCAACATGAATCATGCTATTTCTTCTTGGGACAAATAAACTGGTACTATGTTTTTTTCCTGTCTGTCTCTGATATGGTTTTCCTTTAGGAGACATGTTCTCTGATATGTTTTTTGGTAGGAGGACTGGTATGGAAAAAAAAACTGTAGGAGATATTATAAAATTAATTTCTCTGATCTATTTATTATTTTTTGTAGGAGACAGGCAAATAAAAACTATATTTAATTTTCAAAACCAGTCAGTGGGTTAACCCATCTGGGCTAATATCCTAAGTACCTCTATCACTAACTTGCATGATCACAAGTTATATCATCTGTAAAGTAAAAGTTACAATATAAAATCGTCACAAAGGGTTGTAAGAGAAGCAAAGAAATGATTAAGAATTGCTTAGTGGGACAGCTAGGTGGCACAGTGGCTAAAGCACTGGCCCTGGATTCAGGAGGACCTGAGTTCAAATTTGGCCTTAAACACTTGACACTTACTAGCTGTGTGACCCTGGGCAAGTCACTTAACCCTCATTACCCTGCCCCCCCCCCAAAAAAAAAATAATTGCTTAGGAAAGAGGAAATACTACATAAACATTTAATAACATCAGTATGTGAAGATTTCTCTAAAATTTCTCAAATTCTCTTTAAAAAAAAGTTAAATGCATTTATGAGTTAATCTTCAAAATCTGTTTTCTTCAATAGAATTATCATATTTCCATGACCCTTGGGGCACAACAGAGTGCAGGATTTAGGATACTTCCTCATGTACTTATGAATCCTGTGAGCCTGGACAAATCACTGACTTTCTCTGTGCCTCAGTTTCCTCATCTGTACAATGAGAGGACTAGATTCAATAGCCTCCAAATTTCCTTCTAGTTTAAGATCTATGATCCTATTCTCTATTCTTAAAACCGCCAGTTCTTAAAATTCAGTCATTAAACATTCACATCCTGACAATAAAATATGAAGCACTTAAGGTCAGAGAATCTGGAAGAAAAAGATTGAGACTAAAGAAGAACAGTCTTGATTGTGTGTGTATTGGAGTTGGGGGATGGTAAAGGGTTGCTGGGGTTGTTTGTTTTTTTAGGGGAGACAGGGTACTGCAAAGAATAACTATGACCTTTTCATATGCTATGCACAGACCACTGAATGAATAAACAACTGCTTGGGGAAAAAAAAGACCTAATGAGTTCTCAATATTAAAAATGAAAAATAAGAGAAATCAGAAATAAAGATGAGATGGGGGAAGAGTGAAATTTCTGCATTTACTAAGAAAAGAAAATTCACTATTTTGAAAATCTGTTGAAAAAGTGAAAATAGTTATTACAAAACAACAATCTGTCCAATTATTTTTTCCTTAATTAGCAGGAACACTTTAACCTCTTTAATAAGCTTTTTATGGACAGAAGCATTTTTTTCTAATGGACAAAATGTTCCATACTACTGAAACTATCCCTAAAATACAACAAAACAATTTTTTTTTAAAAAGGAAACAGAAAAAATATACTAAAACAAACAGAATCAGTGTCTTATTCTATTCACATAATACCAAGTTGTCATAAAATCCTAACTAAGGTGATGGAGTACTATAGACCTTCAACTTAAATGATACCAGAAAGAGTTCTATGTGTTTAGTGGATAAGTGAGGAAGGATTTTGGGAAACTGAGAAACAAATGTACAAATATGCTGTTTGAAATTGAAAACATCAGAAAAAGTGCCAAAATTTTAAAAAATTTTCATGGATCAAATTTCCTTAAGGTTTTCGCTGAGTTTTCTCGTTTCTATTAATCAATGAATATTAACTATTTCACTGAGTTAACTCTTATTTCTAGTAATCAACGAGTAATATTAACTATTTTATACAGAAATGAAATATGCACATTTTTCACTAGCATCATAAATTTATAACTTTGTATTATTAAGGTATAAAATGAATTTTGAAACTTAAATAGAATGATATACAAAGTAATTATGGTATGCTGTAGAGCAAAGGAAAAACACAATTAAGGGTCAAAACGCTAAATTGTAAGGATTAAAATATAAGTCCTACAATACTTTAGAGTAAATAAATGTAGCAGAACTCAAAGGATTAGTTATTTAATGAAGTACTATAGAGCAAAGAACACTCATCTTGGAATCAAAACAGAGTCAAGAAGCATTTATTAAGCAATTACTGTGTGCCAGGCACTACGCTAAGTACTGGGATAGAGAAAACTTGTGTTTGAATTCCTGACCTCTTATGTGACCTAAGCAATTCATTAAAAACATCCCCTGGCCTCAGTTTCTTCATCTATAAAATAAGAGGATTGACTGGATGAATTCTAAACTTTTTTCCAGCTCTTGGCCTAAGTTCCAAAACCATCTTTCTTATCATTTTATGTTAGAAAATTTGATCTTGGATTAAGGGTAGAACCAAGATAGGAAACTAGAGCCAACTCAGTTGAACTCTTTCAACATTCTCCCCCAAATAACTTTAAAATAACACCTCAAATCAAATTTTGGAGCATCAGAGCCAATAAAAAGTCAGGATGAAACATTTTTCTGGCATAAGAAAACTTAGGAGGTTGGCAGAAGACATCTTTGACACCATTGTGGAGGCCTATTCAGAGCCCACACATGCAGTGTCAGCAACAGCAGCTGCAGCAGCTTCAAGAGTCCAGAGGCAGTAAGGTAGTCAGACACCTGGTGAGAAAGACATGACAAAGGACCCTTTGCTAGCACTAGGTACAGCTGGCACTGATTGGTAGGTACCTTTTGAGAACGGACAGGATAAAAAGAGAGAAGGAAAAACAAAAGAAAATGGGATGGAGAGAGAAACACAATTAGTAGTCATAATTATGAATGTGAGTGTTATAAACTCACCAATAAAACAAGCAGATAACAGAATGGATTAGAAACCAGAATCCAACAATATGTTGTTTACAAGAGACACACCTGAAATAGAAATACACACACAGAGTTAAAATAAAGCACTGGGACAGAATCTAATATGCTTCAGCTAAACTAAAAAAAGGCAGGGGGAGTAGATAAAGCAAAAGTAAAAACAGACCTGATTAAAAAGGATAATCAGGGAAATTACATTTGCTAAAAGATATCAAAGACAATGAAGTAATACCAAAAAAATTTAGAACACGTTTCTCTGATAAAAGCCCCATTTACCAAATATATAATGAGTATAGAATTGAGCCAAATTTATCAAAATAAAAGCTATTTCCCAATTGATAAATGGTCAAAGGATATAAACAAGCATTTTTCAGAAGAAATCAAAGTGATTTACAGTCTTATGAAAAAATGCTCCAAATCACTTTTGATTAAGAAAAGGCAAATTATAACAACTCTGAGGTACAGTCTCACATCTATCAGAAATTACAAATGCTGGAGGGGATAAGAGAAAAAATAGGTACACTAATGAACTGCTGGTGGAGCACTGAACTTGTCCAACTATTCTGGAGAACAATTTGGAACTAGGCCCAAAGGGCTATAAAATTTGCCTACTCTTTGACCTAGCAATACCACTATCCCAAAGAAATCAAAGAAAAGTAAAAAGGACCCATATGTAAAAAATATTTATAGCTCTTTTTGAAGTGGCAAAAAAATGGAAATCAAGGTGATGCTCATCAATTGGGAAATGGCTGAACAAGTTCTGGCATATGATTGAAATGGAGTACTACTGTGCTATGGGAAATTATAATGAGGGTGGTATCAGAAAGAGATGACAATTCCTCTATAAACTGATGCAAAGTAAAATGAGAAGAACTGGGAGATCATTGTGTACAGTAACAGCAATGTTGTAATGATGATCTGTTGTGAAAGACCTGGCTACTCCGATCAAAACAAATACTCTGATCCAAAACAATTCCTAAGGACTCATGATAAAAAGAAAATGTTATCTACCTCCAGAGAGAGAACTTAAGAACTCTGAGTATGAACTGAAGTATAATTTTCTTACTTTCTCTATTTTTTTTTACTTTTTTTCAAATTATGGCTCATAAAGAAATATATTTTGTAGGATTTCACATGCATAATTGATATGTTGTTTACCTTCTCAGTGTGTGGGGAAGGTGTGGGACAGAGGGAGAGAATCTGAAGCTCAGAATTTAAAAAGAAAAGAATGATAAAAGTAAATAAAACTTTTAAGATTGTAAAAAAAATTCTATATTGAGAAAAAATACCAAATTTGTGAATTGAAATTTTATAGGAAAATATGACTTAATTGCAGAACTTCAAAATACTATTAAAATATCATTTGTACAATGGTTCTTAAGAGAAGTAACATGAAATATCAAAGGGAGAGTTGGCCTTGGAGCCAAGAAAATCAGGGTTCAAGTTTTGCTTAAGAAACATACTAACTATATGACCATGGACAAGTCAATGAATTTCTAAAACCCCCAGGTAATTCTCCAAGTTAAAGATGCTAATCTTTATTAATAGAGGGAGCTTCCATATTGTGAGCTCACCACATCAATAAAATCATAAGTCTACACCAAATGGGTTGTTTAACTTTAGCCTACTTTGTGAACAAATTCTTTCTCTTAGGTTATTCATATTTTATCACCATCTTCCATCCACTTATCTTCTGGTTGTTTTCTTAACAGTGCCACTTCCTCTAAATGTTAGGCAGTATCTTCAACAACAACATTATAACTAATCCTAACCATAATAGTGTCACTACTACGAACAACAACAATAACACCTCAAATTGGTATACTTTTATACTTTGTTAGCTTCTCTGGAGGAATAAAATTAAAAAGACTGAAACAATTTAAAACTAAATGAAATTAGAAGACTTCATTAATGCTATCTGTGGTTTTGACAGGAAGGATTACAGGTGTTTGTTTAATAGTTATTTAGGAAGGGTGTAATGGTGCAGATTTCCAGGGTTCAGGTAATTAACCAAGGTATGACCCTTTGTAATAAACTGGTTTCAAAATGCTTCTCCTGCTTTTCAACTTCATGCTTCCCAGCGCCCCCCCCCCCCATGAAGCCTCTCCCAATGAAGTGAACTGGTTTACTGCTTGTTTTGGTGCTATTTAAAGAAAACAGTTGTCAGAAAGCTTGGGGGGGGGGGAACTATTTCTCATCACACACAAAAACTATTTTAAATAAGATCTCTTCATGATTTTGCTCTTCAGCTAGCTTGGACTCGGAAAAAACATAAATTTATGAAAATAATCAAAAGTGCATCCAGAACATCATAATCTAATGGTAAAAAATTTAAGTGTATTTCATTCTTTTTTACATCTTCCAGTTAACATTCTTCAACTATTGTAGTTATAGTAAAAATCTCTGCATGTACTTTGATTCACACAATTTGATTTTTCAAGGACTATAAACAAAGATGTCTCTAATGTAGAATGAAAGTTTTGTGAGGGCAGGAATTATTTTGTGTTTCTACTTGAGTCCCCAGAATTTTAGTACAGTGCCTTGGAGACAATGGATACTTAATAAAGTTGCTTAATTTAAACGGAATTCCTTGGGTTAGGGAGTTACAACTATTTATCACTAAATTAAAATTCAGCTCTTGCTCACAATAGCTAGCCATGAATGAACACCATTGAGCATACAACTAAATAAACTAATAGTTGCTCTTATTTTATAAAGGAAAAATATTAATAGGTAAAGGGTATATTTGTCGCACTTAAATTTTAATTTTAAAAGGTGGTTTCTTGCATATGTTTTCAAATAAGATTACTAGAGTGCCTTATCCAGAATAATCATTCTAATGTTTGATGAATAACTGTTGAAATATTCTCCCTAGTAATGTCTCTATTATTATGATAAATAATATATTTTAACATTAAATATATGAGTAAATTGAAAGCCATTGATTTTTTAAAATCTTGTAACATGTTAGTGAAAGCTGAAAACTGAAGTCTGATGAAATTTCTATTTAGCCATCCGTGGGTTGATCTATATACATAATCAAGTAGTTTGAGAAATGTAAGCATGTATGAAAAATGTAGTTTGAGCTAAATACTGAACCATATAATCCCAGGTAAGTATAAACACTAAAGAATTTTACATTTCTAGGGATAAAATATTTCTAATTTTGGATTAGCCAACATCTGAACTTATAATGTTAATCTATGGTTTGTAACTATGAACAGACAACAAATTAGTCATAAGGAAAAAGAGAAGATATGAATGAGAAAAAGTGGAGGAAAGCATTTTATTCTTTTTGAAATATATTTAATATTTGTCTTTTTAAAAATATGTCTAACCAAGAAGCAAAAGGGAAATTTGATAACTATGGTTAAGTAGAGACTAAGTACTCAAAATTGTTCACTGGAATTACTGAATCACCCATTACAATTTCATGACATTTTATTAGTAGCAATGCATAAACAAAGCTATAGGTGATTCATATTTTGGAGGAAAGGGTTTTCCCCCAGCATTCTAAATTGCAAAAAGAAAATGCCTACCATAATCAAGATACAACATAGTTACTAAGAGATTGCCCACAGACTTTCAATGTATCAATGACATGTCACTCTAGCCAGTAGCATATGACCATTTGAATTCTAAGTCTTGAAGTTTGTAACTAAAGTTACAATACTTCTGCTATTCTTAACTCAAGTCATAAAATATACCACAGACGGCACTGTGGGTTCTAACACATCACATAGTTTTTTCTTAAGAAGGAAAAGAACACTTTTACCTAACTTGAATTTTTCCTAGCATGTAGTGGTTAAGAAATACAATGATAATACAACTTCCTTAATTTCTGTGGCTAAAGAAGGCTGAAGTATGGAATTAAGGGGAATGAAAGTCTACCATCAAAACTTTCTTTTTCCCCCCCTTTTTTTTTATAATTCTAAGAGACTAGAGACTCACCACAATTCCTCTCAGATTTAGACTTCTAATTAGGAACTGCAGTTGAAAAATGGTTTAATACTGGCTAATGCACTTAAAACTACATGCATGCTGAACATATTAAAGAACAAAAGTTTTCTGGGAGCTTTTTTCCATGAAGGAAAAAGTAAAGAAAACACATCGCTGTTTAAGTGGATCACTGCCATCTGCCAACATTTTATCGAAAATGAAACTGATTGAAGGAAGGCAAATATTAAGATCATGTTTCCAAAGGCTTGAATGTTTTTCAGGTAGTTCAGTTCTAAAATTGCCACTGTTCCACTTACTTTTTTTTTTCTTTTCATTTTCTACTCTATGTCCTAAATGACCATATACAGAAAGAGAAAGTACGTAACTTGTGTGTGTTTCTATTATGAATATATTAAACAACACTCACATTTTGGGGAATGCTCAGCATCAAAGAGCTTATATTCAACCTGTGATCCTCTCTTCACTTCCTAACAATGATGAAAATAAAGACGTGAATTTGTTCTAAGTGTCCCGGAGGAAAAAGGAAAGGTAACAACACATTATTCAAAATGGTTTATAATTGTGTTTCACTCATACCGTGTGACTACTGGACATTAAGAATTTTCATTTTGTTTTATTTAATACAACATGGAAGAAATTCCCAACTTTTTCAGAATTATGATGCCACATTTTGATTTGACTTATTGACAGCAGCCTCCTCCTATATATTTAGGTATGGAGAAGCAACATGATGTACTGCAAAGGGAGTCAATCTCAGAAATGGAAGGAACTGTCTTCGTGTTCAAGTTCAAGTTCTGATAAATAAAGGCTAATGTGGGGGCAGCTAGGTGGCGCAGTGGATAAAGCACCGGCCCTGGATTTCAGGAGTACCTGAGTTCAAATCTGGCCTCAGACACTTGACACTAAATAGCTGTGTGACCCTGGGCAAGTCACTTAACCCTCACTGCCCCACTTAAAAAAAAATTAAATAAAATTTAAAAAAAAATAAAGGTTAATGTGACCCTGGGCAAGTCAATTAACCTTAGTGTCTCAGACTCTATGATGAACTGTTGCGGAACAATTACCTATCTGCATTGACAGAGGCAGTCAGATTACCAGGATTTCTCTACATCAATGAAACAACAACTAGGGTCCAAAGAGACATACATACATAGATATACACACGCAGAGAAGTGAACTGAATTTTTGAGAATCTCAAGGTAATAGAGAAACAGGAGGATGGCAAAATAAAGGCAAGAAACAGTAATATAAAAAATAAGAAACTGCATGACTACCACTAACACCACCAAAAAAAAGGGAGGGTAGACAGAAAAAGGAAAATAAAATACAGATGTTTTAATTTTTAAATTTGGATTTTCATTTTGTTTGGGACGATATTATAAGTTAAATCAAAATGATGACATTATTAGTAATTCATATTTTCTATTTTCTTTTTGAAAATCAAGTTTAATTGATGGTTCTTCTTGTTACAACAGTCATTGTCAGATATACCATGGCTCCCATTCAGTAATGCTTACCTTGTAACAAAGAAAAATAAATTTAAAAAGTATCAACAATTATATCCAAAAACATTGGCAACATTTCCCAATTGATCAAATAATAAGTAAACATTTATTAAGCATCTATTACATGCCAAGGACCCATCTCTCAAAGGAAGGAAAGGAGCTAAGGCATATTTCTTCCTCTTTCCAAGGTCAAGCTTAGTAATTACAATCATACAAACATTGGCTTCTTTTTAGTGTCCCTTTTATTTACATGATGGAAATAGTTCTGTAGATTGTTTCCCATGTTCAGCTTTTTTGACTGCATAAGTTCATACAAATCTTTCCTATCTATTTTCACTGGGGGAACTTAGATTTTAATGAAGGAACAACACATCAAACAAAGTGAAAAGCAATTCAAGGACATGCTGTGGAGAGTCAGAAGCAGATCTAGGAAAGGACAGAAGATTGGCTGTCCTGTATATTTCCTCAAAATGGAGGCTCCAAGAGGAATTCACCAATCAGAGGAAAGAGTTGCAGGGGTAGTTGGATGTTCAGGATAAAGGAAGCCCCCTGAAGGCCAGGACTCCTTCTTTTTGCTTCTATTTGTATGCCTAATGTTTAGTACGGAGCCAGGCACATATTTAAAAAAAAAAAGTTTGCTGACTTAATTTACCTACAAGGTCTTTGTATCCCCAGGACCTTGCAGAGGACCTGGAATGTAGTAAGTGCTTAATAAATGTTTGCCGCATTGAAAACTGACTAAATAATTGTTTCATTAAATGAGGAAGTATCTATCTTCCACTTTCTACCCATTATTGATACTGGCAAATGTTCTACTTTCATGGTTTACATATCATAAATCAAAACAACACACCTAGAAGGAGCTATCAAAATTTCAGGTGTAATAACTGGAACAAAAGACATAGCTCCCATAGGCGGCTCGTCTAACCCCATGAAATAGCAAAATTTATGAGAATATATTGTATTCACTGAGTCATCTGGAAGATAATGATAAAAAAATTAATAAGAAAAAACTATCTTTTTTTCAAAGGGAGAAATATGAAGAAGTCACATGATTTCTTTCATCAGCATTTTCAATAATGACTAATGAACTTCAGGGGATTCCACAGTAATGTTTCTATTAGGGCATTCTAATCACTTTACTTTTATTTATGTTCAAAAATCTTGAGGATCTTCCCGTTGTGGGGTCTAATGGAAAGAATCCTGGACTCACAGTTACCCCCAAGGACTCCTTTCTTTTCTCATTTCCCGACTAGCTTCATTTACCGGGCTTTAAAAAATAAAGCCTGTGGTTTTTCTATTCAGATTATTTTGTTATCCATTATCCTAGACTCAGCTGACCTAAGTTTGTATCCTTACTATGCAAGTTACAAACTACGTGACCGTGTGTAAGTCACTTAACTTAGTTTCTTCATCTGTAAAATGAGGAAAATGGATTAAAAATCTCTCTAAGGCCCATTCCAACTCTAAATTCTATGACCTTTTAAATTCCTTGGCCTAGTTCCCATTCAAGGTTTTCTACAATGTGGTTCCAACCCACCTTCTAGTATCATGTCACACTATTCCCTGTAAGGTACTGTGTGTGCCAACCAAATTAAAACACTCCTATTTGATTCATCCCTCTCCTACAGCTACTATATCAGAAGGCTGATCAGGGAGAACTGTTCTTATAGTCCTGGCACTGCCACTAACTGGTGACATGTATTTGATACTTCTGGGCCTCACTCTAGCTGGCTATAAAGTTTTTTTTTTTAAGTTTTATTGATATTTATGTTTTTTACATTGCCAACAATTACTGATTATGCCCACTTTGTGAGAGGTCTCTTCTAACAAGGCAAAATGGTTAAATAAAACTAAAAAATTCACTGACCTCACTGACTCCCCACAACCCTCAATTAAAAACAAACTAACAGAAACATATTTTCTCTCTCCCATTTCTCCCATTTCCTACCCCCACTGGGAAAAAAGAAAAAAACTTTTTTTTTTTTTTACCAGCATGCATAGTCAAGAGAAATAAATTCTCTCAAAAAGTAAATATGCCTCATTGCTGTTGTTCAGTCATTTCTGACCCTTTGTAGCCACATTTTTGGGGTGTTCTTGGCAAAGATAGTGGAGTGATTTAGCCATTTCCTTCTTTAGCTTATTTTTTGGAAGAGGAACTGAGGCAAACTGGCTTAAGTGACTTGCCCAGAGTCACATAGCTAGTAAGTGTCTGAGGCCAGATTTGAACACATAAACATGAGTTTTCCTGATTCCAAGGCCAGTGCACTATCTATCCACTGAGTCACCTAGCTGCTCCTGTTCGGCATCCAAAATCCATCAACTCTCTGTAATGGATAGTATCCCATCACATTCATACACTACAATTCCTTCAGCCATTCTCAAATTGCTGGACATCTCGTTACATTCCAATTTTTGCCACCATACAGAGAGCTGCTCTAAATATTATTAACTGTCTATAAAGCAAGGAGATTAGTCTACATAGTCACTTCTATTTTGAAGAGTCAAACACATCCCATCACTCGTGAGAATAAAACACAAATTGATTATTTCTTCAGCATGACTCACAAATCTCTCTCTTCTTCATTGTGACATCTACCACTCTAGTTCTGTCATCATCACTTTATGTCTAACCTCTATTTGGTCTCCTCCAAATTTTTCTGTATGTCACAACCAGCTTATTAATCTCCCTACAACATTATTTTGATCATTGTTTTCCCTTCTCTGCTAAAGAAACACTCTATGACTCCCAATCAGAACTAAAAGCTCAGCCTGGCTTTCCACTCAATCCAATCTAATATTTATTAAGTATCTGGAGAGCAAGGTGATGTGCTAGGTGCTAGGGATACAAACACCTGAGAAAAAACCTATCCCATCCTCAGGGAGTTTAATGAGAACTGCATAATGTGAGCTCTTTCTTACTATTTTCTAAAAAGAACCCCATAGTCCAGATCTAAATCTAAAAAATCCTATTGAATATACCAAAAATATCAGGCAAATATAACATTTTGAGGCATTCATCCCAACTAGAATGTTATCTCATCTATAGAAATCATATTCATTCTTAAAGCCATACTCAAATTCTACCTATTTTGTAAAGTTTCCCTATGCTGGAGTATACACTGATTCTCTTTCCCATCTTTCAAATCCAGAAATGTTACATATTATCTAACTAGTAGTTGGGTTATACAGTACTTAGCTAGATTATAGGCTCCTGGACAGCAGCAATCAAACATGATACTTCTGATCCCCAAGAGACTCAATAAACATTTGTGAGAAATTATTGATTGAAATGCAAAAGTTTATGAAACTTATATTAATAGAAATCTAATTTCATTCATTAAAGTTAAATAATTAAAGTTTTCCCCCCCCCCTTAATGCAGTAACAAATAGAAACAATTCATGCTTTGGATGTGAAACTGGCATTCCCTTTAGCCTACGACAGATACTTATAACTCTGTATCTTAAAATACTGAGTTAGAATCACTCTTAGATCTGACTACCAGCTCCAGTAATAAGATGTCAAGAATAAGCATGCTACTTAGAAAAGCAAAATGATGCAGGCTCTTATTATATACTTCGAGGGGTCTTTTATAGAACAGTACATTTTATATTCATTTCTGGCTTGTCATTTTTTTCACCACTCCATTCATTAAAAATAATGATATTTTGTTCTTTCTAAAAGTGTAATAAACATACAGTTTGTCTTTTAAAATATAGTTGTCAAATTTCAAAGGGTAAATATGCTTGAACATTTACCCTAAAGGTACTTTAAGGGCCAGAGTCTGTTACAAATAATATCTTTTATCCATATGAACAGTTACCTGGGGGGCTGTATAGAATCTCATATGATATATGTGGGTATGAGCATAAGACACACTTTCCCTCCCCAAAATCTATTAAAAACATGATCTTGAAGTTGCATTCTAGTGCTTAACCCTTTGGATCACGACAACTTCACAGCACATGCTATTAAGTATATAAACACTTCTAAATTATCACTTTGTGTTGTGAATAAACTAACAATTCCATTCTCTAGCAACATATTCTTTTATTTTGCCCCTAGAATATTTTCCTTCTTTCAGGAAATGACAAAAGAGTGCAAAAAAAAGTGAAGACAAAAACAAAAATTCTGAAATCTTCCTTCAGGGAACACTGTAACAATTCTAATTTCCAGTTCTGCAGTGAAAGATTTCTTTGGGTTATTAAAAGTGTAGCCATTCTTTTAGCTTTTGTGTGAATGTGTGTGTATGCATGCATGTGTATGTCTGTGTGTGTATGTGTGCTGGAAAAAAGTGGGTGGTTAATTATTTGGTTTCTAGGATTACTGTATGTCTGCTGTGTTGTGGTCAGTATAATTTTCAACAAACAGTCCAGACGGCTAAATTGAACAATACATTTAATCATTGGGGACTTCACAAAGATGAAAATACTATGTACAGAGCCTTGAGGGGCATGCAAAAGCCAGAAGGCTGTGTGTTCTGGCTACAAAAGGGGAGGAGGGAGAGAGAGTCAAAAGACAAAAAAGGAATCCCTTAGTGCTTGCTGTAGCAAGAAATGGGAAAACCACTAAGTAAAGGAAGCAAACAGGCTGTCCTCCTAGGCAATGAAATGCTTCACGGAGGGTCCGTAACTCATGGTGTTCACAGAGCTGTTCAAATCATTTACACCCTTACACCAGAAGTGAGCTCAGTTCCTGGGGCGCTCACACCTGCAGACAAGAGACCAACTTCCTTCATTCAACCATGCAGCCTTTAACAAAACTTGGGCTGATTCTGCTATGTGAGAATGTCCATGTTTGAGGAGATACACTTTTATTGTTTCATATTTTTTTTTTTTTGGTAAGGCAATTGGGGTTAAGTGACTTGCCCAGGGTCACACAGCTAGTAAGTGTTAAGTGTCTGAGGCCGGATTTGAACTCAGGTACTCCTGACTCCAGGGCCAGTGCTCTATCCACTGCGCCATCTAGCTGCCCCTGTTTCATATTATTTTAAATGATTCGACATTCAAAAATATTCAATATTGTCTCATTTTATTGTTTCACATGTGCTTCATAATAATTTAACCTGGTTACAGGTTGTTTCTCTTATTTACAGTTGGCATGATGCTGTTATGGCCACCTACCAGTAGGGCATGTGGGAGTATAGGATGTTGCTAACTCATCTAAAAAATCTTTTAAGAACATTTACATACCAACTGTCTTCACAGAATGAGAAATATGTCTTTAAAAAAAAAATGAGTGCACAGGAATGATTTGCCACTCAAAATGTTCCACCTAGGTGCATGTGCACGCGTACACACACACACACACACTTCCTAGTATTGCCTTATCCTAGAAGACTGGGAAAGAACATGAAGAGCTCTGAACTTCCTAGAATGGGGAAAAGCCCTTCCCTCATTTACATTCAATCCAAGGGTCTTCCCTATGAAAAGAAGGTACTATTGCACAGATATTTTCTTTTTTTTTTTTAAACACAATTATTTTACTGATTTCTTGCAATCTAATACTGCCAACTAGCATTACTTCCACTCATACACCATTCAAAATAAAGGGATAATAATTCCTTGGTATTTCTTAAATGACGCATAACGTTTTAATATTTTTTCCCGTTACATGTAAAGATAGGTCTCAACTTTTGTTTATACAAGCTTTCCAATTTCAGATTTTTCTCCCTCCCTCCCCTCCCTCCCCCCCTCCCCTAGATAGCAGGTAATCTGATATAGGTTTTATATATATATATATATATATATATATATATATATATATATATATATATATATATATATATGTATGTATGTATATTTATATATATAATAACATTAAACATATTTCTGCATTAGTCATGTTATAAGAGAAAAATCAGAGCAATGAGGAAAAACCTCAAAATAGAAATACAACAGCACCAAAAACAAAAGAAATAGTATGGTTCATTCAGTATCTATACGCCATAGTTCTTTTTTTTTTCCCCCTGGATTTGGAGATCCTCCTCCATCATGAGTTCCCTAAAACCCTTCTGTACCATGATGCATAACATTTTAATACAGCAAACAGAAAGTTAAAATTTATGATGCACCATGATTAAATATGTAAACTGATAATTTTTTCAAAAAGGAGAACTAATAATTTGGTTTCTTTCTTCATAAAGTGGACATTTCAACATTTCTCCTGATAGTCTTCATGTTAGGAATAGTTGCACAGACATTTTCTTTTGTTGTTGTTGTTGCTGTTGTTTTTCGATCAATCCATCAAAAAGCATTTATTAAGTGCTTGCTATAGGTCAAGAACTACATTAGAGGTTCTTGGAGATACGAATAGAATAAATGAAATAATACCTGTTTCCAAGGACTTAATATTTCACCAGGGGATACAAAAAAGGATATATAGACATGCATACAGAATAAATATAAAGAGAGTAAGTACAAGGAGAGAAGGGAACTAGAAGTTGAGATTAGCAAAGACTTGATGTAGAACGTGGTATTTGAGCTGAGCCTTGAAGGAATAAGGGGGATTGGTTCTATGATAATGAAGTGAGGAGTGAGTGCATTCCATGCATAGGAGACAGCCAGAGATGGGATATGGAGTGTCACATATGAGCAATGGAGAAGAAGCTGACTTAAGAGACAACCTCCAAAGAACAAAATGCCAATGAGCTACAATGTTTTGGGGTGCAGAAACCATAATGATTTTCATTAAGGAGAAATTAGAACATCACAGTCACAAAGCCCAAAAGAACCGGGAGAGTTCATGTTTCCTGCAAGCATGCCTATGTACATAATCCAGAATTTATGTTATTTTTAAAGGCTTTCAAGAATGGAGAGGCCACAACTTTATCTAGTAGTTAGTTGTAATATCAAATGTTTCTTCAGTCAAAAATGGATTTCCTTATTGTTTCATAAAATGTTATCTCGCTTCAATTTAAGCCCAATACCTCTTTTCTTATCCTCTCTACAGATGCAGAACAAGTGTCTGATACCTGGCTCTGAGCACTACTTTATCAACTTACTCCTCTATTTTCTAAACTATGAGATACAATAATAAAATGGATTATACTTCAACTTTTCCAGTTTAGAATTTTTATGAAATAATTCTCCAGAACACTATTTTTTGAAATTAAAAATTAAAATGGTGAAATTTTACTATTTGATTTACTATTGCGAATGTACAGGAACATATCCTTTGTTATTCATTCAGCTATATGCATTTCCTTGATTAGAACTGCATCCACAAATGCTACATATCAAATAGGTACCACCAAAAGTTACTAATTGGTTTAATATCTATACAGTCCCAAGTTAAAGTCACAGTATATATCCTTTGACACTAGATTTATAAGAATTTCATTTTCTATGACAAGGAATCTTTTTGTAAAAGATTGGGTCAGGTTGCCCCTACAGAAATTACGTTATAACAGAAAAGACCTTTAATATTCAAAACTTACCTGATAAATCATTTTACATTTCAACTTTTCTTCTGAACTTTTACTTAGCTTAAAGGAAAAAAAACAATACTCTCACTCTTAAGATATAATCATTTGTTTCCATTTATTATCATGACTGGCAGATTCAATTGAACAAGCATTTTAAGTGGCTACTTCACGCCTCCAGTGAGAGGCACTGAGGACATGAAGAGAAAAAACATGATAATGATGATAACAATGGCATGGTCAATACTCCAACATATAGCAGATGAAAAGTATCATAGGAAAATCTGATTTTTATCTCATAGCATCATAGATTTTGAACTGCAAGGATATCAAAGGTCAACTGGTCCAAATTCCTCATTTTATGGATGAGGAAAATGAGGTGCAGATAAGTTAAGTGAGGTTTTATATGTAGTAAGTTATTTGAACCTAGAATTTGAATCCAGGTTCTCTGACTTAAGAGCTAGCACTCATGTAGTACCTCACACTGTTTCTCAAGGTAAGAGTGGCTCTTCCAGATAACTAAATGTACTCATATAATAAAACCTGCAAAATAGCCTTTTCTACATTAAGAAATAGCTGCTGAAATTTGAAGTTATGGGAATACCCATCAATTGGGGAATAGCTGACTTAGTTGTGGTACATGACTATGATGGAATACTATTGTGCTATAAGAAATGATGAGCAGGATGCTCTTAGAAAAACCTGGAAAGATGCATGAACTGAAGCAAAGAGAAGTGAGTAGAACCAGAAGAACATTGTACACAGTAACAGCATGATCAACTGTGAATGACTTATCTATGCTCAGCAATACAATGACCTAAGACAATTCTAAAGGACTTACAACAAAAAATGTTATCTAGGGGGCAGCTAGGTGGCAGAGTGGATAAAGCACTGGCTCTGGATACAGGAGGACCTGAGTTCAAATTCGACTTCAGCCACTTGTCACTTACTAGCTGGGTGATCCTGGGCAATCACTTAACCTTCATTGTGCCTGCCACAAAAATAATGTTATCCATACCTAGAGAAAGAACTGATGGAGTTAGAATACAAATCAAAGAATACTATTTTTCACTCTATTTTTTTCATAGTTTTTTTTCTGGAAATATTTTGTATGATTACACATGTATAACCTATATAAAATTGCTTACGATCTCAGGGAGCAGAGACGGGAGGGAGGCAAGGAGAGAATTTGAACTTAATTTTTTCAAAGTAAATGTTAAAAATTGTTTTTACATGCAATTGGGAAAAATAAAATGCATTTCTTAAAAAGTATCTGCTGAGAAGCAAAAACAGAAAAGAAAAAAAATTAGTCCTGGGATACAGCATTTTTGGTAGAGAAAATTGTGTGTTTTCTCTCACCTTCAAAATAGAAAAAACTCAGAAATATTTACTTCTATCTACTGACATTTCCAGAAAAATATCAGTATAACAGAAGAGTCAGAAGACTGCCTGCTCTGCTGGAAAAACAAAATTCTGATAAATCTCCTGGAACTTCTAACAAAACAGGAAAAAAGATAAAAATGGTAAATGGTGATGGATGTTTTCTTACTGCCAGGAGAAAGTGAAGCCAACCTGATTAGTTGAACTGATGCACTTACACTCTTTCTGAATACATTTGCTATATAACATGCCTTTAAAAACACATACAAATGTAGGAAAAGACTAGAAAATAATTGATGCACATCCATTCAATGTTCTCTTATCAGTCACATCATTATTCATTTACAATAATTTTGTCAGCCCAATAATGATATATGTGGTTCTTTATTGCTTTCCCTTGGTGGCCTTTGACAATGAGGTCCTCTAAGTGTTTAAATGCTAAAAGTGACAGGGAGAAAAGTACTTTTCGTTTTTAAAAGATGCTCCGCTCAACTCCAATTTAGCTGCTCTGAATCAGAAGGCATGCTAACTTAGTTCACATTGTTAAGTGGCTATTATGCCTCATCCCCACTCCCCATGATGGTGACTAGTTGACAAATTGAAACTAAGTTATCTCAGGTCATTTTAACTCTAAGTTAAACTAATGAGGTATATGTCTTAGTGTGATATCTTATTAGTTTAATATAGCTAATGCTGGACAGCTTGAGCTATTGACCTTGAAGAACAAGGAGCACTGGAGGTTGAGGTTTTTAATACAAGAGAAATTGACCAACAGTTTGTCTTAAACACTCCTCCAAAGTAATATGGCTTCAGAGGGAGAGCAATGTAAAACACACACTCCAATGCCTTAAGCCCAAGAGAGAAAAGATTATATACATACCTACCAAATATATACATACATAGACACATTTACATTGTACCCATACATTATACATATATGTAATAGATATGCATGGGTTTGAGAGTATGTGTGTATATTGTGTTACAACTTTGTTTAGAATATTCAAAAATGAAAGCAAACAAGCATAGAAAAGATGAATGTTAATGTTTGAATCTCTGCTGAACTGCTATTATATACAGTTGTAAAGTTAAATGAAGACATATCACAAAATTAACTATCCCATATGACTCGAGCTTAAGTAATATATTTATGATGGGGCCTTGAAAATGCTAAATTCCTTTTACTCCCTATCCCTGCCATAAGGAATCTACTTTGTCATTATTGTCAATTAGAAAATTGTTTCTACTTGATATACTTGTTTAAAGTTTCACTGCCTTGTGAATCAAGAGTGACCTCTTGACGACTACAAGCAAAATAAGTAACCCTGAATTGTGGCGTTTATTTAGCAAGAAGTCCATTTTATGTTCAATTCTTCAAATCTTTTCTATTCAAAGTCCTCAGCAATATGAATTTGTTATCATTAAAACTTAATGTCTTTCCTTACTGATGATCTCTATGCACTCATATTTGCCCCTTGTAATTATTTCCTTCTTTAAAGACTCAGCTCAACTATTGGTATCTCTTACACATAATCTACCAAGTTCATAGGGCTCTCATTTTATATATCCAAGACATCCCCAAAGTGACACTTTTTAAATTTTAAGTTACAGAAGCTTATTAAAAGTGCAAGGATTTTTTTTTGGATGCTTTGTATTTTATATTTACTTATCTGTGTGCATACTCTTTCTCCTCTGAAGAATGCAAACTCTTTGAGGTCAGGGACTTTTGTTTCTATTTTTGCATGCATACCCCAATGTCTATTACAATAGGCTTCTTTACCTACTAAGAAATGCTTTTGTGATGAATATTGAGCACTTTGGATGCACAGAGGAGGTCACAACCTAGAAAATAAGAAGTTCTCTATGCAGTCCAACAACCAAGGATATAAGGCAGCTGGGTGGTGCAGTGGATAGAGCTTTGGGCCTGCAATCAGGAAGACCTGAGTTCAAATCTGGCCTCAGACACTTACTATCTGTATGACCCTGTGCAAGTCACCTAACCACTATCTGCCTCAGTTTCCTCATCTATAAAATGGGAATAAATAATAGCACCTACCTCCCAGGATCGTGTGAGAATCAAACAAGATAATAATTGTAAAGGACTTATCAGAGTGCCTGGAAGATATTAAGTACTGTATAAGGTTTTTTTAAAAAATATAACTTAAATTGATGGTTTTCATCCTGGGAGTAGAAGATAACACAAGGGATTCTTCCCCCACCCTGCCCCAAGTCTGCCTTCCTCTCTATCCCCCCTCACAACTACTCCATTATGATACAGAGGGGTAAAGAAGGGGGAAAGGGCAGAAGGGACACTAACATAAAGAATCACGAAAAGAAAAGACTTCCATGTCCCTCTCAATCACCATCACTGGTGTTTGACCTCTCTTTCCTTCTGTATCTGATCATGTGAATCTTCTTCCATTAGGAACCCTATTTGTCACCTCAACACATTTCTCTGTCTGCCTGAGTAAAAGGCATGTCTCTGCCCAAGCAGCATTCTTGTCAACAAGGGAAAACAGGAGCCCATGATAAATCCATGATGACTCTAAAAAGGCCCCCTCTGAATAAGGGACAGGACAAAAATGGTGTAGGGGAGTATGGAGAGGAGACCTCACTTAGAGGCTCTCTCTGAGAAAGCAACACTGAGGCAGGGAGTTAAACAAGCTCCATAAACAATCAGCATAAAATTCACTATGACAAGAAATGTGGTTCATAAATATTTAGCCAAGAAGCAGTAGAAAGCACTATCCAAGCCCCAAATCGAAAGCATTCCTAACTCCTTTTACCTGTAATCATCACTAACTGGAACATTTTGGGAGAAATACAAGGCTGATGTCCGTGCTCGCCAATGCCACTTCTTTGCAGGGAGCGTATAAAGCACACAATCTTCTATCTCTTCTTGTAAGAGATCCACCAGCTGTTTATGGGATCCTCCATAAAAAGCTTCAATGATAAGAGTACTCATTGAATTTCTCAAATCTTCAAAAAATCTAAAAATTCAAAGGGAAAAAAAAATTTGATTTACTTCTAAGCTAGAAGCTAAACTATAAATTACTTTAAATAGTTTTACATAAACTTAAATGGTTTATTTTATAAAAATGTTTTTACAAATTTAAGTGGTTTTTTCAGCTCCCAATAAAGAAGAAAGAGTTAATTTAATGCTATCTCCTCAATTAAAACATAGATTAGGTTTAGAGTTATTTATTTTTTGTAAATAATAGCTCTATTTCACTAACATTCCTACAACATACAAGTATATTTTTTCTTTTTGAATTCTCTGTTAATATTATTTTAGCACCCTAAAATCATTTCCTTTGTTACCATTTACTTTTTTCTCCTAATCTATGAAGTTTAATGTCTTTAGTTTCAAACATCTTTAACTTTGATGATTCTTTCCCTAGTTAGAATTTTCCTATGCAGGGGCAGCTAGGTGGCACAGTGGATAGAGCACCAGCCCTGGAGTCAGGAGGACCTGAGTTCAAATCCGACCTCAGACACTTGACACTAACTGTGTGACCTTGGGCAAGTCACTTAATCACAAGTGCCCCGCAAAAAAAAAAAAAGAAAGAAAAGAAAAAAAATTTTCCTATGCCTATTCATTGACTTACAACAAGTCCTTCTTTGACCTGAATAGTTCTAGAGCAGGTATCAAACCCACTGGGTCATAAGCGATCCATAGCACTCCAGAGTGTGACCCAAATCAGTTCAAGGTATGATTGGGAAGTATTTAACAAAATAAATGAAAATTCAATAAAATATAGATAATATTAATATGTGGTTTTCTAACGCAATATGAGGCCGCCAAGGATCTTTATGTACTGTTTTGTGACATGCATTTTTATTTGTTTAACACCACTGTTCTGGATCATCTATGAATCCACCTGCTCAAGAACTGCCTGAATCTTAGTAGCCCAAGACATTTTTTGTATCTACTTCTTTCCACTGTCATCATGAAAGGGTATATGAATGAAAAGTAGTATCAAGTGAAGTTATCATGACACAATTCAATCCCTCCACTAACAGTAACCTTTTTGACACTCTTCTTTAAGACACTGTATCCAACTGTTCTACTCATTTGTTGTGGTGGTGGCTGAGTTGTTTTCAGTCAGTGTCCAACTCTTCATAATGCCATTTAGGGTTTTCTTGACAGAAAAGTACTATTCCTTTAAGTCCTTGAAAATACCACCCCTTAGGAGCAGCTAGATGGCGCAGTGGATACAGCACCGGCCAGGAGTACCTGAGTTCAAATCTGACCTCAGACACTTAACGCCTACTGGCTGTGTGACCCTGGGCAAGTCACTTAACCCCAATTGCCTCACAAAAAAAAGAGAAAGAAAGAAAGAAAGAAAGAAGGAAGGAAGGAAGGAAGGAAGGAAGGAAGGAAGGAAGGAAGGAAGGAAGGAAGGAAGGAAGGAAGGAAGGAAGGAAGGAAGGAAGGAAGGAAGGAAGGAAAGAAAGAAAGAAAGAAAGAAAGAAAGAAAGAAAGAAAGAAAGAAAGAAAGAAAGAAAGAAAGAAAGAAAGAAAGAAAGAAAGAAAGGAAGAAAGAAAGGAAGAAAGAAAGAAAATACCACCCCTTTAAGTAGATAGGTGGAGGCAACTGGAGAGGTGCTACCTGCCTTGGTAATTAGCAAGTTTTCTGCAGGATTTTCTTTAAATTACAAATCCATTGTGAACTACACTGATAAAATCAAAGGAATAAACTAAAATAATGGAAAATAGCATTCTGAATAAAAATACCTTGTAAAAATGTTTCATCTCTAAATGTTTTTAAAATGAACTAAATAGCATTTAGATGTCATGTTTTGAAATAATTGCATTAAATGAATGTAATATGTGTGACAATTTAATAAAGTTCTTTAGTAATAAATAAAATAAAGTCTACTTTGTTTGGCCAATGGGCAACGGCTATCTGAGGCTATCATTCATTTCACTATCAAAAGCTGGGGGTATTTTTTAGTAATATTAAAAGTAAAAATCACAATATTTTTCCATCTAAATTGTACTTTTTTTTTTAAATCAAGTGTTCAAAATTCTAAAGGTACCTTTCCCCAAGAAAGTCCCTCGATATTTTCAATATTATTTAAGTATATTTCAAATTCTTTTTATCACAAAATTGTCATTTTATTACCTTAATAATATAAGCAATATAATAGGAAGAGGAAGGAACATAAGAAAACAGGGGTATACTTTTTTAGGAAGTGGGTAGAAATGGAGTTGTGGGTGAGGTTGCTGACAGAGATATCCTGCCAGCCTATCATTTGGGTAAGGTGTGAATGGGGGAAGGGTGTGTGGGCCCTGAGCTTCTAGCATTTCAAGCTCTTAAATTACCTGCCTTCCCACTCTACCCACTGGAAATGCCAGTGGAACAAAGAAAGAAGTATATGCATACTGGCCACAGGTACCCCAAGTGCTTAAAATGCCTAGGAGCCTATGGCTCAACCCTTCCCTGTCTAGGCCCAACAAGGATTTTCAAGCAGGTATTTCAAATGTTTTCAGGGAAGAAAAAAAAAACAGTGAGGGGGGTTATTAGTACTGTTGATGACAGCCTCTCTTCAAAAGTTAAATTAATGTTTCTGGTTATCTGAGTGACAGAAAAATCTTATAAAATGATGTTTAAAGATGTGAACTGAAGATATTTTTGGAAATCATATCACACCTTTCAAAATAGGTTAAATATAAGTTTAGATTAACTTTGTAAATTGCTTACATGTACACATTACAGATATCTATAATCTAGCTTTATTTCCTCTGACCTAACCACATTATTCTATATATTCCCAGAATAGCCTTCAAAGGTGAAATAGCCTTTGAAAGGCATGATAAAAAATAGTCTCGCAATGTTTTCTGTGTATGTGTGCATGAATATATTTTTAGTTCTGTGTATATATGCAGGATTAAATCAACATTACAGATATGGGTACATCCTTATTAGATTTTGCTCTATTTCATTCTGCATATTTTAGAGGTATCATTTTTTCTCATGGATTGCAATAATACTCATTTTAAAATGATGCGCTTAATAGGCATATTTAGATGCTGCTATGCATTTAAGACACAGTAAGCAGAACTGAGTGTTAAATATGTCGGAAGACAGAAGGAATGGGGGGGGGGGGGAGACAAGATAATGATTACAGAGGATAAACATACCTGAAAAACTCAGTAGGTGGGGTAAGGCAGGCAAGGTAAAGTCTACTATACTATAATTTAAGCCTAATGGCCTACAGGTAAACCTGGATTTTCATACTTTTCCAGGGGAAGTCATCATGTCCTACCATCTCTGAGAACTCAACTAAGTAGTTTTGTATGATGAAAACTTGCCCAGGGTACTTTGTGAATGTAAGAATACACAGGAGGCCCATACTTTATGACTTACTTCTACTCCAGGTTCTGTTTAAAAAAAAAAAAAAGGCAGGGTTTTTTTCCCTCACAGCTTTCTTAAAGTATAACCTGAAAGAAAGGAGATTTTGGTTATATTGAAGCCAAGGAAAGAAGGCAATATACACAGCAAGTGGCATTACAAAAGCTACCTAAAGAATGATAGAATATTTTAATCATACTGTATTTTTGTATCAAACAAGGCTTGAAAAAAATTGGCAATCAGCCAGAACCTAGAAATTATCTGTTATAGAAGGATTTCAACAGTACGATGTTGTTGAAATGGTATTTGGGAAACTTCATTATTGGTACTGCAACAACAGCCAGAAACCTACTACCAATTTTCATGGCGGGTTGGGGGGGGGGGGGGTAAGAAACTTTCAAGAAGCATACAGGTCTATGGCAGTATAGATCTCTACAGCTAATGTCATTCCTAAGGTAACCCCCAACAGATTGCACTACCACAGAGACCAGAGGAAGGGTCCCTTGAAGTGATCACTAATAGAAAATGTCCAAGACTAGCAGCAATCACGAAAGGGAGCCCCTTAGCAATTACATTTTCAAGAAAACCAGTATCACCAAAGGATGTCTCCCACATAGAAGAAGTCTATGTTGTTGTTCAGCCGTGTCAGACTCTTCATGACCCCATTGGGGGTTTTCTAGGCAGAAGTAAAGGAGTAGTTTTCCATTTCCTTCTCTAGCTTGTTTTATAGATAAGGAAACTAAAGCAAACAGGGTTAAGTGACTTGTCCAAGGTCACACGGCTAGTAGGTATCTCAGGCAGCATTAGGTAAGTCTTCCTAACTCCAGGCCCAGCACTCTATCCTTTGTGCCACCTAGCTATCCACCAAGAACAGGACTATAGCCAGAGGTTATTAATAAGGTGCAGTTGTTACATACATACATACATATATACATACATACAAACAAAAAATAGTCTGTAATGTAACTACAATTCATAGGAAATAATCATATATCAAGTGCTTACAATGTACCAAGCACTATGATAAAAGCTCTACAAATATTATCTCACACCAACCCTCAGAGGGAACAGTGAATCTTTGAATCTGCTGTTTGGCCTGAGTTCAGTAGCAAAGAACAAGCTGTCCCTCCCAGGATAAACTCATCAATTAATCTCACTTGCTAATACAAACTTTGATTGACACTCCCTCCCTCCCTTTCCCTCCCCCTCTGATTGGAGGGCTAAAGGTAAGAGGACCAAACTCCTCCCAATGCATTCCTTTATAGAGGGGAGAAACTACTCAATCTACTCCACTTGAATCTGCTGCTCAACCTGCTTTCAACTCTATGGAACAAAATGCCTCTTGGTGATTCCTCTCCTGCCTCCTTTTGTGTGTTGTCTCTCCCTTTAGATTCTAAGCTCCTTGATGGCAAAGACTGTCTTTCTTTTTATTCATTGTATTCCTAGCACTTAGCACAGTCCTGACACATAGTAGGCACTTAACAAATGTTTACTGGATTAGATCCCTATTTTTACAGCTGAGGAAAATGAAGCAGACAGATTAAGTGGTTTACCTGGCGTCATATAACTATGAAGTCCTGGAGGCTGGATATGAATTCTGGTCTTATCCACTGAACCACTGCCACCCAGCTGCCAAGTTTGCTGCTGACAAGCCACAGACAGAGTACCAGCACAGAAATTTCCTAGGTTGTCTAACACTGGAAAAGTCATTTAGTCAACAAAAATTTATTAAGTGCTTCTTATGTGCCAGGTATTGTGCTAGGGGCTGGTGATAAGAAAGGCCAAAATAGCCCTTGCCCACAAGAAAGGAATAAAACCCTGGGGCCTGCTGCAGGAAAAAACAAACAAAACAAAACAAAAAAAGCATTTGGGCTATTTTATGTTTCAAATGAAATTTTAAGTGGCCTACCAACTTGTCCAAGAGCAAACTAAAATTTTTTAAAGCATCTATTAAAATATTTCTTCAAAAGATTCATGTTGTCATCAGTGTGAATACTCCCTCTACCAAGAAATACTTTCCTTTCCTGCCACAGTAGATGATTTTACAAATCACTATGCCCTTGAAATTTAATTTACCTGATAGACAACTTCCTGGTGATGAGCCTCTCCAAACTAACCTAACCAGAGATTTCTTCTGAAGTCACAAAGCCCCCAGCTTTCCCAGATTAGTAAAATACGCCAGAGTTTAGCATGGTCCTTATCTCATGATGAGGCATCAGATTACGACTATAGTGAGGCATATAAAACTAGGCAATATTTAAGAGGTTCTAATAACAATAATATATGAGCTCATACAAACATTCTCAAAATCTCATGAATCATATAACTAACTTTTTTTTTAAGTGAACAGAAGAATTAGTTCTGTTCCACAAATGGCAGGTCAGTAGAGTAGAAAACTAAAATTCAAAACTTGTCTTTTAAAAATGTTAGTAAAAAAAATATTTACTGTTTATCTCTACAATAGCCCCAGTATACTGCTGGTAGCTTTTAAGCCACCAGCAATTATGCACACAAATATCAAATGTCTTTGGTAGAGCACCGTTTTTACCTTTTTGGTACAACTAACTTGAGTAAGCACCACTTAGTCAATAGTTAAACTTGTGATAACCCTGCCAATCTAGAACATAGCCATAAAATTCCAGAATAAATGAAGACTGCTGAGTAGGAAAAAGGAAAAAAAAAAAACAAAAAACAAGACGTTGTCACAAAATCTATGTACTTCATCTGTTAGGAAAAAAGAGCCACCTTCAAGATTTCATGCCCAAGTATATAATATAGGGTTAAAATTATTGGGGTATACTATTCAGATTACTCATTTAATAAACCCAGTTATCTGGTTTTCCCCTAACTATACTCATTTCTGTCCTACCATAAAGCAAATAGTATATTATAAGCACAAATGGCGAGTATACGAAAACAAATCACTAACAGTGGCAAGAAGTGACATGAAAGGGGAAGAGAAAAGAATCATAAAGGAGAAAAGCACAGTAATTTGAGGTCATTTTGATAGGAGCAAACAGCCCTGCAAACTTCAATAACCCCTCAGGACATCACAACTGTGCAGTTAAAAGAGGTTTAGATTTTAATTCCAAGGGCCTGAATTCAAACAGTGGTTCTGCTACTTTACTATCTGTGGGATCTCCTTCTGGGTCTCAATTTCCTCATCTATAAAACAAGGAAAGCTGGTTGCATCTAAGGTCCCTTCTACCTCTAAACTCTATGATTAATAATGTTCCTTGAGAATGAAGATGCTGAATCAATAAGAAAAGCTTTGTGTTCAAAATATCAACCAACGCAATTGAAAAACACTTTAGAAAGTTTTTCATTAGACCAATTAAACATGTGTTTCAAAATCTGCTATCTAATGGAGCTGATTTCAGTTATCTAGAGAAGTCATTTCTCCAGAACACAGGATTTGCTAACAATGATCAAAAAAAAAAAAGAAAGAAAGAAAGAAAAAGAAATGTTACTATGAAACATGGCTTTAAGAAATCCTGAGTCATTATTAAGTGGTTTATCTTAAAGTTTAATATAATTTTGAAACATATAACAAGTAAAATTTGTGTAAAATTCCAAATATAACAATTTCAAGTTTTGTTTAATATTACAAGAAGAAAAATTCATCAATATCACACTTTCCTGTACATATGTATGTATATATTAAAAATAAAAATAGAATAAACATTTTAGTTTTACAAGCATGTAAATTTTTATTTTTAGCCTCTGTTCACTTAAAAATTATGTTACATTAATCACAATAAACATCAGTACCGTGAAGTGCCATAGCTATGGACATTTCTTACTTTTTATTTTTCTCAGTCATTTTACTTTGGTTCATTTTAGGTTTGGTCCAATTTCTTTATTCTCTGAGACATGGATAACCAACATTTTTAAAATGTATAATATATATACATATAACATATGCATAATATTTTATTTGTATGCTGAAAAATCATTTTCCTTTTTAAAAACTGTTTCTCATTTTGACACAATCAGATATGAGAAGATTATAACTTAAAGAAGATATGTATAAATATACCAACGTGGTTTTAAAAACTACTCGTATCCCTCATAGAAAACCATAAGTAGCCTTTGTCTAGGTCTAGTCGAACAATTTAAGTTACCTCTAATATTCAAATATTTTCCAACCAAATACTTTAAAACCAAAGGAATAACTGTGTTAATATATTCCATAGATACACTGTTGCTGCCTGTTGTAGGAACGTATACAGTTTCAGTAATGACAGTATTGACGGTTACAATCCCACACATATGAGAAATTGATTCCACAGTCTTATCCACAGATCATTCAACATCTTTAAAAGTCAATTACCTACAGAAAAATATATGGTCTTGTTTGCATATGTATAACCTTTGGTTAGACAGACAGTGCATTAAGCCAATAAATTCATTTACTGAATGTCTTCAATTTAAGAAAAGTAAATTTGAGCAAGATTTTTCAATAGGTCATTAGAGCTTTATGGTGTATTTTCTTCCTATTTCTTTCTCCCCACCTCTCCTCCACCCTTGCACCTCAATCTACCACCACCACCCCACACAAGTTCTATTTAAAAAGCTACACAGCATGGTAAAATGGAGCCATATCGAAAAAGGTTAGCATTACCTTCCTGCCTACTCACTTACTTTAATGATTCATCAGGGAAACCCCAGTTGAGATATACCTGAACCACTGAATATCATTAGAAATTCCTAAGTTTTATTTCAAAGGTAAAAATAAGCGTTGAAAACTTTGCTAGTCTGAACTAGATACCAAACTTAGGGTCACCTCTGACTTCCCCTTAAATTGTCACATACCTCTCCACCTCTTTAAAGGAAAGAAATCTTTTAAAAATCAGTTCAGGAACCACTTTGCACATAAAGCTTTTCCTGAATCTCCTTTCCTATTTCATTGCTAGTGCAACCCTCCCTCCTAAAACTGTCTGGTTTTGTTGTTTGTATTCATATATATAACATATTGTCTCAGTAACAGATTGTAAGCTCCTTGAGGGCATGGGCATTTTTGTCTATGTTTAATCTTCAGCACCTAAAACAGCCTAGTAAATAACAAGAATATCAAAAATGTTTGTTAATTGATAGTTGGAGAAAAATTAGGCTAAAACATATCTTTTGCTTAAAGAAAATCAAAGCTACATACTGACTTCAGCCTTTAATTTCTCATGCCAAACACAGAACAGAATTGGGGGAGGGAGGGAAGGGGGAGGCATTAGAAGGTTTTTAAGTAAAATGCAGTTATATAGAAAATCTATCTAAACTCATTCGGTCTCAACCTAACATTTTAATGATTCAACTTTACAGCTTGGCAATTACAGAACTGTATTATTAACATTGTATACACTGATAATAAAGCCTTCTTAGTGTAAATGATGGAGCTAATCTAATCTCATTTATTTGGTATAAACTGATTATATACCAGCTCTGGAGTCAGATAACCTGGCTTCAAACCCTGAATTTGATGTTTACTACGTGGCTGGGCAAGTTATTTCTCCTCTGTGGAACCTCAGTTTCCTCGTGTAGGAAATGAGAGAGGTGGAACTAGAGAGAGTCTGAGGCTTCTTCCAGCCCTAAATCTATGGACCAAAATAAAGTAGCACCTGACATTATTTGACCCAAGACTATTCAAATATTTAATTGTTAATGAGAGCATATATCATCATACAGAGTTGGTAAAAAAAAATAATTCTAATTTCTTATTTAAGAGATTCAGCATTCTTACTCTGATGACCTACAACCTGGTTTCTCTACCTGAAAGCTGGTTGTATGTTAATGTCAAGTCGACTTTCTTCAATTCTGAGTAGAGTTTCCTGTTGTGGTGACTAAGAACTGAAGATTCATATTGCACACTGAGAGTTTGGTTAAACAAATTCAATACCCTTTGGCAGACTAATTAAAATAATTTGCAAATAAGCTTTTCCTAATTCCTATTTTGCTTTGCTTTTTTAAAATCAAATTTTATCACTTATGAAATTAAATATCCATATGTCTGTTTTATTACTCCTAACAATCTTTGATCAATTTGTCAGGACTTGTTTGTTTGAGACAAATTTTTGCTTTAAAGGGTATAGTTATTTATGTATGGCCATAACATTGTATTAATAGGACACCAAGGTTGCACTGTCAGCTATCACTGTAACATTGTTCACTTTTTGCTTCCAAAAATGATTAATTCCTCACAAAACTATAAAAGGATACATCCCACATAATCATGTAATCTACATGACTAGTCAATCAAACAACATTAAGCATTAGTAGGTACAAAACACTTCTGACCACTAGGGATAAAAAGGCAAAAAACAGGGGTTTTTAGATATGGTGAGAGGAGACAATGGGTAAATAAATAGGTGATATGAGATCCATATAGCATAGACAGAAGCTAACCTTAGAGAGGGAGGGCACTAGGCACCAGGGAGGCAGGGAAAGCATCCTGCAGAAGTTGGTATTTGAGCTGAATCTTAGGAGAAGCAGCCAAGGGTAGTGAGAAGCAAAAGTATGGAGTAGAAAGTATTGGGGGTGAGGGTGAGCAGGTGGGGGTCCAGGGGCGTGCTGGGCCGAGGCAGAAGCCAGTAAAAGGTGAAAATAACTATCAATATTTTTTTTAAATTAGGAACAGACTAGTGTAGTGGAAAAACAACTGGATGAAAACAAGAACTACTTAATGATATCAATTCACCTAACCTTTCCATGCCTAAATGCCCTAATCCATAAAATGGACACAACAGTATTCTGACCTCCAAAAGCTGTTGTGAGGATTAAATGAGAGGTGAAAGGCTTTTGCAAAACTTAAAGGTATATAAATGTGGGTTACTAATTAAGCTACTGTTCAGTTCATTTTATGGGTTTCATTCCTAATTCTGGGAAACAAATATCTCTATTACACTCAATTTCTTTTTTTTTTTAAGCACAGTCATCATTTTGCTAATTTTATTGGTAATTTCAAACTACGAAAGGAGTAATGAAACAATTTTACTTAGTACTGAAAAGCACTTCAAAATGATTAACAGTCTACAATGTTGTAAGCATATTTAATATTGTTGTATCATGTTCTATTAAAGCAATGGAAAACCAAGGAATACTATATAAAACTGAAATGAGAAAAATCAGGGGGAAAATACAAATTTATTCTCACTAAAAGTAAGTGCCCAACCATATTATTCAGGCCTAAAATAACTTAGGCAATATGCCTAAAGGAAAGATAGAAGTGGACCCCAAATACATTCGATATGCCCTATTTCTCTTTCTCCTTTTGACTGGTGTACACAAACATCAAAGTTTGTGGCAAATGTTATATTCATTTTCTGCATTGAGAAGTATAATCTTAATCTACTGAGATGACAATCAACAGAAAAAAATAAAAATGGAAAGTAGAACCAGAAAATATAGTCTCTGACTGGTGAGGTTTATGAGCCAGAGGGACTAATGACTTTTGGAAATCACCTGCAATGTCTTTAAAAGATGGAGGTTAGGGGCAACTAGGTGGCGCAGCGGATAAAGCACTGGCCCTGGATTCAGTAGTACCTGAGTTCAAATCCAGCCTCAGACACTTGACACTTACTAGCTGTGTGACCCTGGGCAAGTCACTTAACCCCAATTGCCTCACAAAAAAATCAAAAATAAAAACAAACAAACAAAAAAAAAAGATGGAGGTTATGTAATTTGTCCAGGAATAAATGGCAGAGTCAGGTTAGATTCATCTTCTCTAGAGCAAAGCTTCTTAAACCATGGGTCGCAACTCCATATGGGATAACTGAAGGTGGGGGTCATGAAAAATTTGGCAACATTAAAAGGCAATATCTACCTATTTCATATACCCAGGGTCACATAAAAATTTCTTGGGCAAAAAGGGGTCACAAGTGGAAAAGGTTTTAAGAAAGTCCCTCTCTAGAAAATAGACCAGGAATGGGTCTAAGTTCGGGAGAAAACTTTCTCACCACCACTGTCATCAATCAATACACATAGCTAAGTGGCTCATAAAAGTGATAGACTTGGAGTCAGAAAGAACTGAGTTCAAACCCTCCTTAGACATTTCCTGGCTGTGTGTCCCTGGGATAATCACTTAATTACTCTCAGCCTCACCTGTGAAATGGGGGTGATAATGACAGATTATCACAAGATTGTGAGGAATAAAAGAGGTAATATATAAATTGCTTTATAAACCTTTTATCATTATATAAATACTAGTTATTATTATGGATATGCATTGAGTTATATTTTATGTTTCCCTTTTCTTCCTCTTCTTAAATAAAGGGACTGGAACCAAATATACGTCAGTCCCAGATACCAGCTGTATATCTAGGTATCCAAAAGGCAACTAGTACTATAAGACTGGAGTTCATGAGAATCTGGAACTAGATATATAAACTTGAAAGTTACATGCACTGAACTGAAAGCAGATGAAATCACCAAGGATGAGAACGCAGTGAGAACAACAGTGGACTTGAGACTGTTCCTCAGAGGACACCCATGCTTTGCGGGGGTCAGGAGTAGGGAGTGAATAAGAGATGGATGAGACTCTAAAGAAGGCTAGGAAAGAAAAAAGCCAGAAGAAAGCTGAGGGGAGAGACAGTATTAGGAGGCAGGGCGTCAATGGTATCAAATGCAGCAGAAAGATGAAAGAGGATGGAGGATTTAGAAAGGCCCATCAGATCTGGCAGGTCACAGATCACTGGTAACCTCTGTGTGTCACAGGAGAGAGAGGAGATAAGAAGCCAGAGGGAGATCTGCTTGACATCCCACCTGAAAGTCCTGCCAAAACTCTGAATGGAATGTATCCAAAACCGACCTTGTCTCTTCCCCCAAAACATTGACATTTTTACTGGCTATGGAGGTAGAAAGAGCAAGATGTGACAAGTGATTGGATATGTGAGGTGAGGCAGAGTAAAGGATAATACTAAGATTATGAACCTGGGAGAATGTTAGAATAACGGGACCTTTGACACAAAAAGGGTGGGTTTGGAGAAAATGAAAATGTTTTGGTTTTGCAAATGTTGAGCTTTAGATGTCTCTGGAACATCCAGGTTAAAATATCAAACTGGCAAATGGTGATATGAGAAAGAATCTCAGAAACGAGACTAGGCCTGGATATATAGACATGGCAAGTCATCTGTAAAGAAATGAAAATTTAAACCCATAGCAGCCGATAAGGCCAGGGGAAGAGACACAGTAAAAGAGATAAAGAGAGATAGAGTATATGTGTATAGAGGGAAAGAAGAGAAGAGAGCCCAAGACAGAGCCTTCAGAAACATCCTTAACTATAAAGTGCAGTACAAAGAATGAAGAAGTAAAGGAGACTGAGAAGGAATAGTTGGACAGCCAGGAGGAGAACTTGGAGAGTGAAGAGTACTGCAAAAAATCCAGAGAGGAAGAGCTGTCCAAGAGTAAAAACATGGTTAACAGTGCCAAAGGCATCATAAGTAAAGATGGATGAGGACTGTGAAAAGACCATCATTTTTTTTAAATTAAAAGATTATTGGTTAAAAAAAGAAAGAAAAGAAAAATATTATTGGTAATTTTGTAGAAAGTAGTTTCAGTTGGGGTCAGAAGCCAGATTACAAAAGAATGAGAAGTGAGTGACCAAAGAGGAAGTAGAGGCACAGAGTAGATTGTTCTTTATAGGAATTTGGCTGAGAAAAGGAAAAGAGTAATAGGATGATACTTGAGGGGACGACAGAGTCTAGTGAAGGCTTTTTTCAAGGTTAGGGAAGACTTGAGCATGTTCAAAAGCAGTAGGGAAAGAACCAAGAAATGGGGAGAAGTTGAAAATTAAACAGACAGATGGAGAGACAGAGATAATAGAGAATAGTATCTATTAGAGAAATCAGGAGGGGATAAGATGAAAGGCGCATGAGAGGGGCTGGTCTTGGCAAAAAGGAGGGTTACCTCACTGTCAGAGATTAGAGGGAAAAAGAAGATAGGGAGAGATGATATCAAGGGGGGTTTGAAAAGAAGATGAGGGAGCCAACACTGAACGGCCTTAATTGTCTCAATACGATAAGAAGTGAGGTCCTCAGTACAGAGAAGAGAGAAGGAGAGCTATGAGAGGCTTGAGAAGAGAAAGGAAGGTTTGGAATGGCTTCTCTGGGCAGTGAGATAGGGAAGCGAAGAAATAAAAGAACTGCTATTCAGTAATGAGAGCTCAGCCTTCTATTCTAGTCTCCTATTTGAAGTTAAGCTCCCAAGCAAATATTCCTTTGGTATTCCAAGTGGTATTCCCTTGATGAGTTTAAGAGGTCTGCATAACTAGATTTGCTGTTTCCATTTAGGTTACAAACAGAAAAAGAAAGAAAAAATTAACCATTTAAGTGAGCTTTATAACCAGGGAAAGTAATTTCCAAAAGTATAACTCTCAAGGGATCAGGAAGGAAAAGAATAAATAAGGTACACAGCTAGAGAAGACAGAGGCATTGCCCTATAATAGTAAAAAAAAAGGCTTGAAGTTAGATTTAGAGACATGAACTGTAGACAAAGAGGTTGGATGTTTCATAATAGCTACATGACATATTTTCGAAAAATCAACGACACAGTAAAGAAGTTTTTCAACTGCTGGCAACATTGGGATATGGTCTTCAAAGTACAAATGTAAATTTTTACTTTATTCATTTTTAACATGGATCAATTAAGCATTTATCCACATAAAAGAATTATTCAAAATACAAAAAAGAAACTATAAGCATAATTGCTTCAGGTTCATTACATGCTTTTTACATGACAACATTTCTGGTCATCACATATCTTTTAAGATTCTTATACTTTTCCAAATGTTATTGTCTGGGAAAGTTTACTTCTCAGAAGTTAGGGGGCTCTGGTAAATCAAAATTTAATGCTAAGTTTAAAAAGCTCAGATGCTCAACTTAAAATCAAATGGATCTGAGACTAATAGGTGGGGTAAGGAGAGATGTATCACTATTTTTAAGCATGACAGGGGACATATTATTAGCCACCTCTCTATTATAAGAAAAAGAGTCAATCTGGTAATAATAGCCTGGCATTTTTAAATCCTTCAGCTATTTATTTAGGAGTCAAATTCATAAGTGAAGAAAAGAGATTCATAGACAACTGTCTATGCTTTCTGGAGGGTCTGATGTTCACCACAATTTATGCAAAGGAAACACAGGCTTGTCTAGTCTGACATGGCATGCAACTGCCCCTGTAAAAAGATAGCTAGAAATATCTCTAGGTTTCTTGATTGGAGCAGGAACTATGACTTGTATCTATTTAGTGGCCTTGTCTGTCACTGTTAAGTTATCTCTTTATCAACTGGTTTTCCAAGGAGACATTCCATCGATATAAATATTTTGTCTAATGCTAGAGAGACCTTAGAGTACAAAGTCATTCCTAGCGAACTGCCAGAGCCAAAACTCAAACTTGGGCATCTTCATTAACTCTATGCCATCTAATTTGGAAACTTTGCAAATAATCTGTTTGAGTAGAGCAAGGGGGCCTAGGAGTTAATTAATTTCCTATTTTTCTTCTAATCAGTGGGTATATGTAGTATATCTGGGATCATGAGCCCCTTTGCTGGAATAATTAATAGTCTTAGTTAATAAACAGTCTGACTCATTTTAAAGAGAGAATATAACTTAAGAATCCTTCCCAGGTGGGATATGGTTCATGGTTTCCTTAAGGACTTGACTTCAATTACAACTAAATCAGTAAGGAGGGTGGATCATTCTTACTGTCACTCTGGAAAATCTTGATTTCTCTACTGAAGAGCTAAATTGATGACCAAAGACCATCCCAGTGGATAATTATAATATGTCTAGTTTTGTCAAAATGCTCAGAGTCAACTCCTTCATAACAATACATCTAAAGCATATTCAATTCTAAAGGATAATCATAGGAATTTATCTAAGCCAACCAATTTCTCTCCAACTATATAGAATGAACTGCCAAATTCTGGTTTGGCTTGAGGATCTAATGTTTATTAAATTAAAGCATTAATAATTGGGCATGACATTCACATGAGTCAGAGAAGCTGGACTCAAGGTTGTTGCAGTGTGTGTGTTAAGAAGTTTGTTTTTTTTTTTAAAGAGTTTTAAATCTGTAATATTAACTATTCAACAGTATTCGAATGGGTTTGTGAGGGAACATATCTTTTTGATTCTTCTGTTTGTAGAACTCCTGTCCTTTCACAAGGGAGAGAACTGAACCAATTATTCAGATTCTGACTAAGCCTCTGAAAATAGAAGTCCATTATATAACACCTGTGACTTCAGAGCCCAGTCAGCAATGTTAATAATTACTTTGTAAGAACCTCCCTGAAAGCTTCCTGAAAATTCAATATCAAGTGCCTGGATCTTCTTACTGGTGGTTTAAAGGTATTCTAACATGACAAGATTCTTCCTCGAGTTCCAAAAATACTTACTCTTAAGGAAAAATTCTTGGATCTGATTTTTAAAACAATGAAGGCCTTCTCCTCTTCTGGACTGCCTCTTCTTTGTCTTTTCCTTCTAGATATTTGCCCTTGAAATCCTAAGGACATGGTTTTCTAATCAGCTATATAGTTTCTCAAATTGGTTTAGACATGCAGTCACTTCCTTAAACTCTAAGGATGAAAACTAAAGTTTACCTAAACCAAGTAACAAACCTTACTTAGATTTTTAAGTTTAACTTGAAAGAATGCCTTCAAGAAAAGAGATCAGCTTCTGCCCTAATTCAAATGTATCATAAAGTACCAGATCCAACTTGTCTATAAGATATCTCAAAAAGACAAATATTCATAAAAAGTAAAAAAGAGTAACATATGAGGAAATCCTAGATTCCCTCTCTATAGAGCAATTTGTTGAAAACTCAAGAGGAGTTAATGGAAACAAAGAAAAGTTCATCTGCTGAAGTGGGAGGGAAGAATAAAAAGACAAAAGTAATTGCCTAATTATAACATTACTGGAAGTTTGTGGCACTCTGACCCAAAGATACCACTGTTGCCACATACCATCAAGGACACAAAAACCAAAACAGCAAGATATTTGTATCAAGGCTTTGTGTGGTAGCAAGCACTGAAAAACAAGGTAGATGCCTGTTGATCAGGTATGGCTAAAAAATGAGATGTGTATGTGAAACAAAGAAATCGTATTACTGCAGCACAAGAAATGATGGATATGAGGAATTTAAGAGTGCTGAGAAAGTTTTATATGAACTAGTGTAGAGTGAAGTAAGTAGAACCCAGGGACCAACACACCCTATGACTACAACAAAGTTAATGGAAAGAACAAAATGAAACAAAACTAAATCTGTGTAATTATAATAACAAAGTTTGAATCTGAAGAGGAGATGAGAAAATGTACCATCTTCCATTCTTTGAAGAGGACTCTGGATAAGGAAGCACCAAACATACTTTCAGGCTTGGTGGATGTGTTGGCTAGTTTTACTAAACCTTTCTCCTTTCTCTCTTTAAAAAAAAAAAATCTGTTTTAGAAGATGGCTCTCCCTGGGTAGAATAGGGAAAGAAATACATTTCAAAATAAAAGTATATAACAAACAAAAGGTAGAAACAAAAATAAGATTTCTAAAAGAAAGTTTATGGCAATGTTAGAGAAAAGTATAGAATATAAAAAGCTTTAAGACAGGAATTGAAAGGTGGAACTTATAAAAATTCCTGCATCAATCAAGATTTCTTTCATAACCATGGTATGATTTCTTTTCATATGAGGCACTTGATAACTTGAATATGCAAACTAGAACCATCCTTCCATTTGGACAAGTCTCCTCCACCCCCCCAAAAACAAAAAACAAACCAAAACAAAACCTTTCCTCAACAACTAACTGGTTGATATTTGCTTTATTTTGGTTTAATATGATTGAATCAATTAATCAATAAAGAAGCATTTATTATGGCTCTGCTGTATGCTAAGCACTGTGCTGGCTGACCTCTTGACCGATACTAAAGCAAAGAGTCAAAATATAGGATGTCATGCATTGAGAGCAACAAGAAGCAGGTCAGATTAGCTGTAGCATAGAAAGTGCGATGGGGGATAATGAAAAAAGAGGCTGGAAGTAGACTGTGAAGGGATTAAAATGCCATAAAAATCTGTTTTATTCTAAAGACAAAGAACATTCAGTCCTTATATTCTATAACCACAACTACTAAATATTTTGAACAGTTATTTCAACTTGTATATGAGACAACTGACCTACCCTACTTAAAGATGCAGTAAAAACTATTTAACAAATGTCCACACTAACCCAAATGAAAGAAAGCAAATGGCCAAACCAAGCAAATAAAAGAATTAGAAGGAAGCTGAAAATCAGTGCACCAATTTTTTAATGTTCACACATTAAAACTCCATTCATGACTTACCCACTCATTCTATGGCTGTAATGATTAGGACACTAGCTGGGCTGAAGTTTACCTGTGCACTATTAACAAAAGGTTTGCTTAGAAAATTAATAGTATAAGCAGGATTAGAGGGAATGTTTAGCCTACTTAAGATAAACTATAGTTGAGTACTTAAGAAACTATTTTGGTTTAAGATTTGCATACAAAAATATGCTAATGATGAATTATCTATTCAGAAATGTAGGCCAGGCAGGACCCTGTATTACTGGATAATTGGTGCTACAGGACAGCCTTTGGGCAAAATTATGAAGTAAGCAAAGTTTGGGCTTTTTTTCCCCCTGTGCAAAAATTAGAGGCTTTCTGCACAATAGCTACCTTTTATTAGCAGGTGCCCTCATGCCTTTTCTCTTCTCCTCCCTTTCCTCCAATCAAACCTTACTCTCAGAGAAAGATTTAATAAACTCATCCACTACCATGTGCAGTAAATGCCTGATAAGACCAAATGGGTTACTTCTCTCAGGGGTATTTATATTTTAACAAAGAATTAGCCCTATAGCCAAAGGAATAAATCTCTAACTGTAAACATTCCAATATTCAAGAGGCAATTATTTGGTGGCTAGAAGGAGCTCTTTAAATCCTTGAAATTACATGACATAGTTTTTGACCCTACACGTGTGTTAAAAGTGTGTTTACTCTCTAGTCCCATTCACTGACTAGAAAAAAAAAAGTCCTTCTGTTGTTTGCTATAAAACTAATGGCGGCATAGTATTAAGAGAGTTTATTTAAAGGTAACAACTTGGAATTTTGGACTGAGAGCCAGCCTTGGGAGTCAGAAAGACCTGGGTTCAAGTCTTGTCTGACAGAAGTTGGCGGTGTGATCCTGGCTAAATCGCTTAATCTCAGTGTCCCAAAAAGTTCTCTAAATTATAAATTACAGAAATATCATCAGGCTAGATTCCTCACCAGCTGTTTCCTAAACAAATGATATCAAAGTTCCAATCCAAAAGATAAATTAAAAGTCAACCACAAAGTTTAATGTATTTTCAAAATTCAAGCAATCCACCTCCATACCTCAGGTATCTATTAAAACAGTTCCTCTGGTTTTGACCTATGATTTCACTGGTGTGAACATTCTCTTTGTGCAAACTTCTACTGATGCACACATTTGTGACTTACACTATTATGACTGCCCAGGGCACTAAGAAATAAAGTGACTTGCCCATTGTCATACAGTTATTGCATATCATAGTCAGACTCTGAACCCAGGTCATCCTGATTCTGAACACCAGCTTTCTAGCCACTATGCCATGCTATGGGGAAGTCACTTAAATATACTTTGTAGACAAATCATTTAACCTTTCTGTGCCTTAAGACTTAACAACTTTAATGTAGAAATATGTTTACTGTGATTGAACATATATAACCTGTATCAGATTGCTTGCTGTCTTTGGGGGGGGAAGGGAGGGAGAAAAATTGGGGACTAGAAATCTTATAAAAACAAATTTTGAAAACTATCTCTGCATGTAACTAGAAAATAATAAAATACTTTTAGATAAAAGACTTAACAACTTAGTTATAGACTACCTAGATACATAGGAAAAGGGAATCTCCATGTCAATGAAATCACTAATAATTTTCATGTAACTATGTTATATGATATCTCAATATAAAAAGCCTAATCTGGAAACTGAACTGAGAGATCCAGAAAGAATGACATCCTATATCACAGGAATAAATAGCCTATTTTTGAAAAATAATCTAAACAAAACTTCTCTAAAAACTATTTTGGAGATATAAAATTATACTTAAAAAGCAATATATATAGGCAGCAATACTTTAAGCAAACCTATCATTTTATTTATTCAAAGGGACAATAAATAAACCAATTAATATATTTTATAGTTTTCTTTATTTTAAAGTAAATATTAACATTAAATACTTGGAATGTGTTAAACAATAATTCCTATTTTCAAGAACATTCCCCACGTAGCTTAAAAAAAACCCCACAAACTTTATTACATCCTGTTGATTTACTATCCCAAAGTTTATGACCTCTAATACTAGTACTCTGACCTTACAGTAAACTTACAGATAGTTTATAGTCAGAAAAATGAGGTTTTACAGGTACAAGAGGGAATTTCTATTACAATGAAGGCCTTATAATAACACTGATCTGATAACTAATTTCCTAGTACCAAAATATCTAATTAAGATAGCTGGAAAAACAGCAAGGTGAACTGCACATATAAATTACTATATAATTATATAAATGTTGTGTCACATGATATTTAGCCTACTAGCTCCTAACATAGGATATTTTTATACATATTTGTTAATGGTAGATTAAAAACAATACATCGTTTTAGTTTTCCATTTATTTTCAATGTCATATAATAGTATTATACATTAGTAGAAGTAAAGATACAGATTTATCTACTACAGATAGTACTGACCCCCAATGAAGTAGCCAAGTTTGAGTATTCCAATTCTTTCTTCTTTAATGCTACAAAAAATCTTTACGATGCAATTTCTTGAGACTTTAAGTTGTAGAAACAAGAATCTGCTAATGAAAAATAAAGGTATTCTTGGTAAATATCTTCAAAAGTCAAATGGAACATTACAAATATTTCAATTTCACAAATAAATGACAGTGTGCAATTTTAATACCTTAAAAAAATAAGCTGACCCTGATGAAGGGGCTTCTTAAATAGGTATATACTTGTATCCCAATTAAAAAGCAAATGTTGATTTATAATTATATTTAACAAGTAAATTTAGAGGAGCAACAGTAAGGTTTTGAACCTCATCATTTGTAATCAGCAAAGGTTATCAGTTTTTACAAACCAATAAACATACCTCTGCTGGTCAATGACATTTTCATCCTGCTAAGTGGTGCTGAAAGCTAATGACCCAGACAGTTGTGAATAAGACCATCACTGCTTTATTAAGAATCCTGGTCCGAAAGGTTCACTAATACATGACTTATGAACCACCCCCCCACCCCCCCATTCCTAATTCCTATAATCACCAGCAGCATACCTGATCCAGTTCTCCCCTTTACCACACCCTCTCAAGTGGAGGTGAAAAGTATGGCATATGATCAGATCCCAACTGGGCTCAGAAAACAAAGGGAGGATAGGAGTGACTTTCACATTTTGGGCTCTGGAGGTTTCCTCTGGAACTTCACTAGCTGAAGTGAGTGGGAAACTAATAGCCCAGGTGGGAATGGAGCTGGTATGGATGAATGACCGCCAGTTTTTATTTGGTGACAGCAAAATTTCTTGAGAGACAATGGAATGCCTGCAACAGGAGAAGCTACATGAGGCTATGGAGACTTAACAAGGATGTCTTTGCTCCTCCTTTGCACCTTACAGTCTCTTAACTTTTTTTCAAAGCTTGATGCAAGTGTCATGTCTTACACGAGCCCTTTACTGATCACCAGAGCCATTTGTGCCTCCCCGCCCCCCACATCTACTTGTACATATTGTTTCTCTTAATAGACAATAACCTCCCTGAGGGCAAGGACAATTTTATTTTTGTTTCTGGATTCCTAGCATCTAGCACAGTACCTGGAACATAGCAGGAGTTTAATAAATGCTTGTTGATTGATAGAATTATTTGTGCCACCAGTAGCACTTACTCAGTCTCCTAGGTCCCCAGTGGATAAATCCTCTTGGAGGTATCTCTTGCCTTTTTTCTGACCTCATATCTAATCAGTTACTAAGGTCTGTCAATTAGATTGCCACACAAGCTTTCCGGATCTCTATTCCCACTGCTACAACCATAGGACAGAACCTGATTAATACCTAGCAAAGATATTACCAAAGTTTCTTAAAAGTCTTCACATTCCCAGTCTCTCCCTCTTCTAATCCACCCTTCTTGCCACTGCCAGTATAAATTTCCTCATGCACAAATCTGGTTGTGTTCTGATCAAAAAACCTCCAGTAAATTTCTATTGCCTTCAGGTCAAAGTTTAAACTTCTCACCAGAATGGCAACGCAGAAGGTATCTTTTCCACACACTTCATGTTACTATGCTCCACATATTCTATGCCCTAAGCAATGGGTACTTTTCTCTCTCTCCCTCCCAAAATGCCCCCCTCCAAAGTTATACTTTTATGCCACATTGTTCCCTATTCTGGAAATACCCTCCATCCCTCTTTTGAGCACTGAATTCCTATCCTTCCTTTAAAACCCAACTTGAATACCATTTCCTCTGTGAAACCTTCTGTAAGCTCTGAGGCTGATAAAGTTTCCTCTTGGGATGCCCATCAGTTGGGGAACGGATGGACAAGTTGTGGTATATGAATACAATGGAATACTATTGTTCTGTAAGAAACGATGAGCAGGAGGAGTTCAGAGAAACCTGGAGGGTCTTGTGTGGGCTGATGATGAGTGAGATGAGCAGAACCAGAAGAACATTGTACACAGTATCATCAACAATGTGTGTTGATCTACTGTGATGGACTATATTCTTCTCACCAATGCAATGGCACAGAAGAGTTCCAGGGAACTCATGATGGAAGAGGATCTCCAAATCCAGGGGGAAAAAAAAAAAAAAGAACCGTGAAGTATAGATGCTGAATGAACCATACTATTTCTTTTGTTTTTGGTACTGCTGTTGTTGTTTTTCTATTTTGAGGTTTTTCCTCATTGCTCTGATTTTTCTCTTATAACATGACTAATGCAGAAATATGTTTAAGGTTATTATATATATATATAAAACCTATATCAGATTACCTGCTGTCTAGGGGAGGGAGGAGGGAGGGGAGGGAGGAAGAAAAATATGAAATTGGCAAGCTTGTATGAACAAAAGTTGAGAACTACCTTTACATGTAACAGGAAAAAATAAATAAATAAAATTTTTAAAAAAGTTTCCTCTTAAGATTTCATACATCTGTTTTGAAATTCTCTAATAAATATTATATGGTATATAACAGTTACCTGAATTTTTGTCTTACCTGCTAAATCCTAACGACTTTTTCCATCTGGCAACCCTTCAAATTCTAAAAAGACAACCACTGTGTCCCACACTAAGTTATTCCTGCTCCAAGTTTCAGTTACTTCAGCTAACCTTCATATGATATGGAAGAATATGAGTTCCTTCACAGTGGGAAGGGTTATATTTTTGTCATTCTATTCCCCAGAACCTAACCCAAAGTTGGGCTCACAGTAGCAGTGAATGAGCTACAAGTTCCCTCATCTTCTTGGTCACTGTCTAACTCACCAATGTCTTTCCCAAAACATGGACTAACAGGATCACAGGTAATACTCTAACAAACTAATTAGTTTAGACAGAAACCTCATTCCAAAGACTGACTATCAATGGAGCCCAAGAACACAAGTTGTTTTGGTTACTATGTCAAACTGTTAATGAATATTGAGCATTAAGCCCACTTTTTTCTTTCCTTCATTTATATGTGAATTTTGTCTAGTTAGACAATTTATTTATTTTCTTTTTCATAAAGGATAAAACAGACTCCTCTCAAATCAACAATGAACCATCAATTAGTATTCTTTGGGTCAGGTCAATTCAACGAATTCCAAATCTACCTAACTATATTCTGACCTAGCTCTTATCTTTCCATCTTGTCATCAAGAATTTATGAGACTTTGGAAAATGTCTTGCTGAAATCCAAAATGGTAGTTCTATGGTATTCCTTTATCTAAAGGTCTTGTAAATTTGTCAAACAAAGAAATGAAGTTAGTCTAACTCTCAATGAGACTACGTTGGTTAGCACTGACAATTATTTCCCTTTCTAGGTACCCCTAAACTACCTCTTTAATAACATGTTCTAGAATTTTGCCCAGGATCAAAGTCAGGCTCATTTTCCTATAATTTCACCTTTTAGAAAACCAGCATAATACTTCTATGAAATCCTCGAGCATTCTCTATAATTTTTCAAAGACCACTAACATTAACTCAGCAATCAAATCTATGTCTTTGGTTCCCTGGGATGTAGTATGTTAATTTTAGTGGTGGTGGTAATAATATCAATAACTCCATTGATATAGTGCTTAAGGGTCGATAAGTCCTTTCCTCACAAAACCCCTGAGAGGTAAGTTGTGTATTACTGATTAAATAAATTCATGGATGAGGAAACAAGCTCAGAAGAGTTATCCATTGCCATACAATTAGTGTGAGAGCTGGAACCAAATATTAGATTCTTTCCACTAAATCTTACTGCTCCTTACTATTTATCCATGGCTAGGTACTCATGTTTCCATCTTTTCTCTACATATATTCTTAAAACTTAAAACAACCAATTAGTTGCTTATCAATACTTATCATCAGTTTTAATATAATTCTTTTTTTCCCCATTAGAAAGTTGATATTGGTATTATCATGGCAATGATTCCAACATAGCTAGCATTTATATAACACTTCAAGATTTGCAAATATTATGTCATCTTATCCTCACAACAACCTTGTGAGGCAGTTACTATTTTTAACCCCATTTTACAAATGAGAAAATTGAGGCAGACAGATGTTAAGTGACTTGCCATGGTCACACAGCTATTAAGTATCTGAGGCTGGATTTGAATTCAGGTTTTCTCGACTGCAGGGCTATCATTTTATCCACTGAACACCTGGTTGCCTCCTGATTCTCCCAGTGATGCTATATGGCCACAAACCATGGAACTCCACAGACACAGGACAATCAGAATTATGGGCAGTGGAAAGGCCAACACAAAGACATATGTTTGGGGCAGGTAGGCTGCAATATATTACCAATTATTACTGAACAAAAGAAGAGTCATGACATTCACTATTCAAAGACATGCATGCCTAGAAGGTGAGATGGCCCAATTTCAAAATGCTCATCCAAACAGATACAATGGCCCAGGTGTCACACAATAATAAAATGTCCAGAGAAAGCTTTGCAGAATCTTGGGTGGATTCTATAGGACAACTTATGAAAAGACATAAGCAAAAATAGTATATAGCAAGAAGACATATATGAATTGCAATCTGCATCTATCAAGTAAATAATGTATCCACATGAAACCACAAGATAAACATCCGTCAAAGTATTAAATTGGCTGAAGAGTGGCAAAATGTAAAGTGACAAAAACAAGGCTGTTTAAAAGAAAAAATCACCAAGGAATATTAAATCATACTTTGAAGATATTTAAGAACATAGAACAGAGTGGAATATATGGAATTTCAAGCACAATTCTGAGTCTTTTAAGTGGTCCCTTTTCCAGGTCTTTGTTTTCAAGACAGCTCAGTAGCCATAAAGGTCTTGTCCTACAGACGTGGGAAACCTTTTGTCTATGTAGTAAATGAGTAAGAACTCTTTCTCTCAGGACTGTTTTTGAATATTAAAAAGTATCCTTTATTTTCCATGACTGTGAACTGCTCAGATAGAAAATTTGAGTTCCGGTTATCTGGGTACATTTCCTGCTTAAAGATGAATTCCACTTTTGCAACAAGCTGCTTTAGTAATTAAGATACTAATACCTCTACCATCATGAAAAAGGAGTGATTTGTGAGAAATCACAGAACACATAAAGGATATGACGTAAGAGATGGTGGACAGTTGTTATAGTTCACTAAGGGATCTCACAAGAGATATGGATTTAAATTGCAACAGATGAGAATTAGGCTGGACATTAGCAAGAATGCCAAGATAATGAGAGTACTGAAATATTGGACCATGCTACAAAAGAAATGTTATTCCCTCAGGAAATTTTTAAGGAAGGGTTAGATAACTTTCTTCCAGGACAGTTAAAAGCAGTTCTGCCTCAAGGCAGGAGATGTAGAGATGACCTTTTGGCCATCCAGTGATTCTATGTACATGTCTATGTTCTAGGTATATGTCTATCTAGATGACTATAGTAAAAGATGAAGTTGTCATTCTAGTAAGAAATTTTTTAAATGCTAAAATGCCAACTAAGATGGCATATCATTTACTATGCTTTTGGTCATAAGAGGATACCAAAAAATAATATCCTCTTCAGAAATGCATACAAATATCACAAAATCTCTTTGTCCTATGAACGAAACCATATATGTGTTTTTCACAAACTTAGGTCATTCTCTGCAGAACAAGAATTAGGAAATAGCTTTGTTTAACCAAGAGTCTGGGCATAATGAGTCAAATGGAAATTATTTGTTTATTATTAATTCAAAGTATTAGTCTTACAACAAAAATGATCTCCTACTAACATTCTTCATAAAGCAACTTATTGAAAACTATTCAATAAATTTTTAATTAAAGATGTTTAACTCAAAACTTAAAACCTCTTTCACAGATTTTCAGACACCTTTTAGGAAAAATAGTCTTATTTAACAAAGGTAAATCTACAACACTGCCAAACTAGAAGTATCCTAGAGGTTACTGAAAAGCTCATGCTGATTGTATCACTGAAGGAATATGTCTCAATTCAGTTTCTTTTTTTGCAGGGCAATGAGGATTAAGTGACTTGCCCAGGGTCATACAGCTAATAAGTGTCAAGTGTCTGAGGCCAGATTTGAACTCAGATCCTCCTGAATCCAGGGCCAGTGCTCTATTCACTGTACCACCTAGTTACCCTGTGCCACCTAGCTGCTCAATTCAGTTTAATTGACACTGATTAAGCACTTTCTGTGGGCAAATTACTATTCCAGGTGCTACAAAAGATACCAAGTCTCTATAAATAATTCCTATTACTACAAGTGACCTTATAGTAGAATAGGGGAATGTGCCATATGCATAATTAGTTATAAAACAAAATGATAAATATTTCCTACCTCTGCTACTTATGGGCTCTGTGACTTTTGGCAAGACATTTAATTCCTCATCTGTAAAATGAGGGGGTTGTAGTGCATGGCCTGTAAGGTCCCTTCTACCTTTATAGCTACCATCCTGTGATGGTCCTATGAAATGGACTAGAAAGTTTCAAAACAAAGTACTACAGGAAGTCTTAAGCTGAAAAGCGAAACCAGGGATAAAGGAAATCTTTATGGAGGAAGTCACAGTTGAGTTATATTTTAAAGAATGGAATGGGTTTCATTCTAAGTAAAAGAAAGAGAACATGCTGCGGCACGGGTTTGTGAGAGTGTTCCAAGGGACAAAGAAGTGTCCAGTTTGAGCAAAGAAAAATGGCAGGGTAGAGGTAAAATGCAGAAAGCCTTCAATGCAAAGAAATGAAATCTGACCTTTATTAGGTGGGCAATAGGTAAGTCACTGAAGAATCTTGGAACATTAATGAAAAGAATAAGGACAAAATGTGATATTCACTGATATGCAGCATGATTGGAAGTTCTGGAATAGAAGTTAGAAACGGGAGGTTGCTACAATAATCCAGGTCATTGTGAATAAGGAGTTGAACTACAATGGGAAAAGGGGTGGGGGAGATTTGACATATTGGGTTGAAAAGGTTGTAGAAATATGAAAAGTGAGGAAAAAGTAAAAATCAACACCAAGGTTTGAGAAGTGCGAGACTGAGGAATGGTGGTGCTACTGAAAGAAATGATGAAGTCCAAAGGGGAGTGAGCATTAGGAGAAAATTAACAAGTTCACTTCAGTACATATTGAGTTTGCGGTACTGACAAGATGTCCAGATAAAAATATTATTCAGAATCTCCAGGGTCAGATGTATTTACAAGTGAATTCTACCAAATATTTAAAGAACAATTAATTCCAATACTATGTAAACTATTTTTTTTTAAAATTGGTGAAGTCCTAACAAATTCCTTTTGTGACACAAATATACAGGTCCGATGCCCAGAAAAGAGGTGAAGACTTCAGGAGTCGATTGATTAGAGGTATAGAAGGAATGCAGTCTGTGATGATGGGGAGAACTTACACCAATAGAATCAGGGCTCTTTACTGAATAATTTATACATTAAGTAAAGTTGTCTATGAAGAGTATTCAGAAGAATGAAACATATAGTTCATTGTCCTATACTGGGGCAGAGTGAGAAGAAGGTCACACATGATCATTAGATCAAAAATCAAGGAACTCAGAGGCCATCTAGTCCAACCTTCTCCTTTTACAAACAAGAAAACTAAAGCTCATGGAAGTTGTTATTTGCCCAAGGTGACGTAGGGAGTAAGCTACAGAGGCATGTTTTATATCCAATTCCCATGACTCCTGAGCTTTCCATTGTACCACACTGCTACCCAAAAGAGTGGTGGGTGGACTAATTGGGAGAAAACCTTCTATGGAGATGAGAATATGGCCATTCTTTCTCAGTGAAGGAACACAAAATTATTCAGAGCTTATTTTAGGCATGGAATAAGTACTATCCATAATAGATGTGCATCTTAGGTTGCCTATAAACACACCTAAGTTGCCATGATTCTATAAAAACTTTCACTTGTGTTCATCCCCTTAACCTACTATCCTACATCTTTCCACCCTTTCACTAACTTCTCAACCCCTTGCAATCTTGTTTCTGACAGCATCATTCATCTCCAGTGACTTATTTAATGGGAGTGGTGGAGGAGAGTAATGGTCTCAGTTCTCATCCTTCCTGATCTCTCTGCAGTAATTAAAATTTGTGACTAACTTCTCCTGCATCATCTTTCCTCTCTAGGTTTTCATGATCATGTTGTTTCCTTGTCCTACTAGTGTAGGTATTCCTTTTTGGTCTCTTTTGCTAGGTTAACATTCATTTCCTGACTTCTAATTAAGGATCTACACACAGGCTCTATCTTAGACCCTCTCTTATCTTCTCCCTACATACTATGTCTTCATTATTTCATCAGCTACCTTTGGTTGGTTCGACTGTAATCGAAGATCAATATATTTCAGTCTCTTTCCTGAGTTCAAATCATCACTAAATACCTATCAGACATTTCCCATTCAACATCATGTAGAAAGCTTAAACTCAGCATGTCCAAAACAAGATCATTCTTAACCCCCAAATCCATCCTTCTAACTACCTTTCCTATTTCTATTTTTTTTTAAGGGAGGAAATTGGGGTTAAGTGACTTGCCCAGGGTCACACAGCTAGTAAGTGTGTAAAGTGTCTGAGGCCAGATTTGAACTCAGGTACTCCTGACTCCAGGGCTGGTGCTCTATCCACTGAGCCACCTAGCTGCCCCTCCTATTTCTATTGAGAATACTACTATTCTAGTTAACACAGGTTGAAATTTCTGTGTCATCTCCAACTATTCATTCTCCCATATCCCCCATATCCAAACAGTTGCCAAGACCTGTCAATTCCATCTCCCCAACATCTTTCATACTTATACCACCCTCCTTTCCATTCAAAGCACAACCTCCCTAATTCAAATCCTTATCACCTTTCACATACGGTGATAGCCTCCCAATAGTTTCCCTGCCCCAAGATTCGCACCACTCCAATTCATCCTCCATCCAGTTGCCCAACTCATATTCCTAATGAACAGGTCTAATGCCACTCCCCTGCTCAATTTTATCCAATAGGATAAAAGATAAACTCCTCCAGGGCCGAGACTGTTTCATTTCTGTATCACTAATGGATAGCCAGCACAGAGTCTGGCACATATATAAGAAGTGAAATAAACATTAGCTTGTTGATTGACTAGTTGATTCAAAAACAATTTGGCACATTTTAAAGACAAAAAATTATGAAAAATGTTGACTTTGGGTCAAAAACTATCAAAATGGGCATTTATTTTCAAACAAATATATGCTTGTTCGGCATGGTATATTGATCTACGAAGGACAGAAAAGATGAAACTTTTGGAGGTTCAGACAAAGCATTACAAGTCCTGTATTACAGCACACTGTACTACGCAAAGCACCTTCCTCTCAATAAAAAGAAAAAACAAAACTTTGAGGTAGATAGTAAAAGTATTAGTAACAGGGGCAGCTAGGTGGCGCAGTGGATAAAGCATTGGCCCTGGATTCAGGAGGATCTGAGTTCAATTCCAGCCTCAGACACTTAACACTAGCTGTGTGACCCTGGGCAAGTCACTTAATCCCAATTGCCTCACCAAAAAACAAAAAACAAACAAAAAAGTATTAGTAACATCATTTTACAATGAGGAACTAACCCTCAGGCAAATCCAAGTGACTGGCCTGCAACCACATAGAAAATAAGCTTTGTGAGTTGGAATCCAAACCCAGCTCCAAGCCCTGTCATCTTTCTATCATATCATAAGGTTACAAGGCAACATCAACTGCCTTTAATGTCCCAGTAATAACAGGATGTCCATCTTCAGTTGGCCCTATTTGTTGACAATTAGATTGAAAAAAAGATGCTCTTTTCCATCAGAACCAGAAATGGTCATTATACATGGTAGGGAATGGCACCACCACCATCATGGTAATAGAAAGAAGGAGCTTTTCCAATTGGTGTGTGTTCTTTGTCCTTTTTACTCAGGCCAGTCCTTTCTCAGAAGAAAAAACTCAATCAACTAGGGGGTGACTAGATGGCTCAGTGGATAAGAGTGGTGGGCCTAAAGTCAGGAAGACTCGAACTTTCTGGGTTCAAATCTGGCTTCAGACACTTAACTAGCTGTGTGACTATGGGCAAGTCACTTAACCCCGTTTGCCTCAGTTTCCTCATCTGGAGAAGGAAATGGCAAACCACTCCAATATCTTTGCCAAGAAAACCTTAAATGGGGGTCACAAAGAGTCTGGCATGACTGAAAAAGATGAACAATGACAATCAACAGCCATTTGTTAAGTAAGTACTTCTTATATGCCAGGCACTATGATAAGCACTAATGATACAAAGAAAGGCAAAACAGACCCGGGAGGGCCACTATGTGGCGCAGTGGATAAAGCACCAGCACTGAATTCAGGAGGACCTGAGTTCAAATCCAGCCTCAGATAAGAGCGGTGGGCCCGAAGTCAGGAAGACTCGAACTTTCTGGGTTCAAATCTGGCCTCAGACATTTAACTAGCTGTGTGACCCTGGGCAAGTCACTTAACCCTCATTGCCCTGCAAAAAACAAACAAAACAAACTAAAAGAAAAACCAGACCCTGCCCTCAAGAGACTCACATTCTAATGGGTTTAACAACTTGCAAACAATGATGTACATGTTAGATACACACTGGGCAACTTGCAGGTAATCTCTGAGGGAAGGCATTAGCATTAAAGAAAACTATGAAAGGATTCTTGCAGAAAGTGAGTTTTTACCTGAGACTTAAAGGAAGCCAGGGAAGACAGGAGGCAGAGTATTGCAAGTACAGAGGAGAACCAGTGAAAACCCAGGTGATTTATTACTGATTTGCCAATAATAACCAAGCTTGACTAGAATTTTGTGGCAACTTGGGTCTGGGTATAATGCTTAGGAGTTTTAGACCCTTTAACTACTTTCATTGCCTTCCTTTCTTTCACTGCCAAATTTCTTGAAAAAGCTGCCTAAACAAATGTTGCTTTTTCAGTATGATTTCCCTCATGTCCTTGTTATAGTACTGAACCTGCTCTCTCAATAATCACCAGTGACTTCCAAATACTCAAATGCAGTGCCCTTTTTTCTATATTCATCTTCCTTGTCTCATCCCCGCTACAGAATGCTGACTTCCCACTTCCTTCTGGATGCTCTTCTAAGCTTCAGAAATGTGACTCTCTGCTAATTTTTTTCCCCAACATCTATAACTCCTCTTTCTTTCTCTTTTCATTTTTTTTTCTCTACACATGAAAGCTGATGTGAACCAAGGTTCTGTTCTTGGACTTTTTCTTTCTTCTATTATACTCTTACTTGACCATCTCAATAATTTCATACAACCTTAACAGTGAGACAGAAGATTTGGGGCTTGAGTTATGTGGTTCTACCATTGACTAGTCTGGTCAGGTGACTGGACAAATCACTTAGGTTTTCTGAGCTTCAGTTTCCTCATGTGCTAAATTATCTATCTCACTGGATTTTTAAGAGAAAAATGCTCCATAAATTCTTAAGTATTATATAAATGTGAGAGTATTGTTAACAACAACAACAAAATCAGCAACTCATGAATTTGTTTCTAGTAAACTCCAATTGTCAAATTAGCACTGTAGCTATATCAGAGTTATATTGTATCAAAAGATCAACTAAACTTGGCTCAGGGGAGATAAAAGGTAAAACTTTTAAAATTCAAATGCAATTATGCACACATAAACTTTTTGTATTAATGATTATGAATAGCCAAAAAACAATATATAATTAAAAAGGAATAATCCATCAACTTGTTATTTTTTCTGTCTTTAACTCTTAGTTGGTCATATGCAGAAGTGACCATATGTAGTACCCAATCTATTTTCTCTTTATATCACTTTATTACAAGATAAAACCTTACAAATTCCACAATACAATGTTACAATTTGAAATCACTTCATGACTTGACAAAATGTTTCATTCTTCAAAAAGCATACATAAATCTCACTAACACACACACATACACACACACACACACACACACACAGGTATTCACAGCACAATCGGACAAGATACATTACTGTTCCCCTTTATATCTTCCATCCAAGATTTACCAACTCCTTGCATGACACTGTTTTAAATAGACTAAAATTGATTAGGCTAATGAGCTATCAGTAAATTACCTTAGGTTGTGTTGCACTGAATTAAAATCTAAAATGGGAAAGGTAACAAACAGACTACAACTCCAAGACACGAAGTTTTGTAATGAAATTTTAAAGCTTTCATATTTTAAAAGTATTAAATTCAATAAGTGAATTGAAAGCTAACTCTTATCAATTCTGCTATATAAGCTACTGTCTACAAATTCATTTTAAGACCAAGAAGTTGTTCTTCAAAGGAGAATGGTAAAAAATGTAAGGCTTTTCCACTGAAGAACCAAGTTCTAAGGAATGCTAATAGATTTTATTCTCAATGGCTCTAACACCTAGACCTGCAGCAAACACTGCAACTAGCTTCTTGAGCATTTTCTTCAGCGTCATCTATGAATGCTATCTATTACTAAACTGTTGAATAAAATCACCAGTAAGATACTCTTGGAACTCAGCCAGTTCTCAACACAGCCAAGCTTGGCACAAAGCAACTACATCAGGTAGGACAAATGCACATAAGAGAATACCCAAATACTGAATGAATGGCAAAATAAAATAGACAACTACAGAAAGACAGGAAAAATTATAAAAGTTTGACAACTTCAACAATACAGCACATTCATGTAATTCTGGGAAACAAAACCAACAGGCAGATCAATGTATAAACAGAGATACCTTGGCTCCTTTCAGGAAGGATGATGTTTGGCTTATATAACACAAAGGCAGAGTAACAATGAGGAATCAGACTAAGAGGAGTCAGAAGCATAAACCAAAGGAAAGTCTTCACGTGGATAGGGAACATTTAAAGACTGTTGATCCCATGCCAGTATTTTTATCTGTACATGGACAGGAACATCATCACTCTCAATCATAAAGGATGGAAAATAGAATTAATCATACTTCATTCATTCAACAAACATTTGAGTGCCTATTACATGTGAGACCCTATACTATTGTATTCATTCCTAGTACGTTTCCCTAAGATTGCTAATAGATATGGCTCTCAGACAAATTTTAAAGCATTAGATTTTCACAAGGAAAACTGTTTGGGGGCAATTGCTATTGCACACTGGTTATAGAGATTCAGTAATTTCAATCTCTCTCAACCACATATACAACATATACTCTTTCTGTCTTTTTTGTTCAGATATATTTGTGACCATTCCAAGGAAAATTACATATTCCATTAACATGTGAGTTCCTCTCAGTCGCCCTTTCAATGTTTCATGGTAATGATAGAGTATAGAATCTTGTTTCACAGGCTTGCCTTTTTTTTTTCTTTTGGTAGTGTTTCAACTACAAATCATCAGTGCCAAGAAGCAATGGGTAGTGTCTAATGCTCTTCTCCAACTACTAGTAGTACCTCTTTAAAACAAAACAAAACAAAAAAAACGAAAACAAAAACCAAGGTTAAAATAAATTAGCCCAATTCTCATTCATTCTGACCCTTTCCTTCTCCAGTCTCCCCCGCCCCACCTCCTTACAAATCTACTTTGACTACATTCGGGAAATGACACAGCACTTTCAATAACACCAAACTGTTTGCCGCTTCCAGAACATTTAAAAAACAAAACAAAACAAAATATGAATGCTCTCCCAATGATGTTATATGGCTACAAACCCCAGAACACCATAGTCTCAGCTGAAACAAAATCACAAATACACCCAAGGGCAACTGAAAGATTCCTGCCCCAGAACGTAAGGAGGCATCAGCATGTTACCAATGACATGTAAGACACATAACAGAAATTACTGAAGTCATATATGATCACAAAAGGAAGTAAGATGGCCATGTATGAAGAATGAAAGATGATGGATGGACAACTTGAATGGTATGTTGGTAGGCCAGAAATAGTAAAAGAAATCTAACATTCACTGGCTAGATTCTTTATGAAGATTTAAAGGGAAAATAGGGGAAAGACTTGAATAGAATAAGGTACAGAGGGACTGCAAACCACATTGGTAGAACAAATACATGCAAAGATGAAATCATAAATTCTTCAAAATATCAAAATGAGGGAGGGGAGGGCAAAAAGCCTCATCTTAATGTGTGAAGATAATAAAGTCATCTTTAACCTCTTCTAAAATTTAGTAAAATGAAAAGAATTGTCATCCATCTCTAACACCTAGAAGAGTAAGTAAGTTTAAGATTAGCCATGGTGCTTTCCTCAATTTCTCAAAAAGTTCAGATATTGCAGTATAAAAGAAAAAGCACTGAATTCAGAGTCGGGGGCCCCGGGTTCACATTCCCAACTCTTACTACCTGTGTGAACTTGGGAAAATCAAATAACCTCTTTGGGCTTCAGTTTCTTCATCTATATGATGAATGGGTTGGACTAAATGACCTCTTATGTTCCATCCAAGTCAAATCTCTGATGACTCAGAGGTCAACGCTGCTTCTGAGGTCAAAATAAATGAAGAATATACACACCAGGGCAGCTAGGTGGCGCAGTGGATAAAGCACCAGCCCTGGATTCAGGAGGACCTGAGTTCAAATTCGACCTCAGACACTTGACACTTACTAGCTCTGTGACCCCGGGGAAGTTACTTAACCCCAACTGCTTCACCAAAAAACAAAAACAAACAAACAAACAAGAATGTACACACCACACTACATCTACCTGCTGAAGGCAGCAAGGGAACAAATAAGATATCCATAGCCAGAAAACACAAATCCTATCAACTTCTAAAATGACACTCAGAAGCCATTCTTGGTAAACCGATGCCCACCAGAAAGCTTTCAAGTGGTGACAGTGCTCCCTTCTTCAGAACATTTTCTGAAGTCTCTTCTGATGTTACCTTCTTTAAAACTAGCTTTTCTAAGGTCCTTAAATAATACGAGGCCCTTTTTCTCTAGCTCACTTTTATTTGGTTATCTTTTTAGGTGCACTAAAGATTGAGTTTACGATAAACTGAACAGACAGCATACAAAAGGCTTTTAGAACTATACCATATGGTCTAGGGAAAGGAACAATCTGGACTATCCCCATTTCAATCTGCAGGCTTGTCCACCTCTATAACACATTCTAGTGCTGTAATAAAATATTAAGATAGAAATGAAAAAGTGAAAATAATCTATCTTTAGCATTACCAGGCAACTGCACTTCCTAAAATTTACTGATAAATTTAATAAGTCTATACTTTAATTTATATTCTGGGATTTTTGGTATGCAGCACCAGACACAGGAACTTGGGCCCCTATTCACTGGAAACAATATTTCGGCAGGAATATGTGTGGGTATTCAACTTATGCTTCAGAAATTTTTTTTAAAAAAACAGTTTTACATGGGGCATATTGGCAGGGGTTTATGTAACAGATGACACATTCTTGGAAATCAAATAAAAGCAATAGGGAAATACCCATTGTTGCCTAGTGAAGGCCTAATCACATGGACACAGCTGGAACCAATGTAGATCATTCATTAATAAAATTGTATTGTAGTACCCAGTTTTTGATGCATTTCAACTGCTGTGATAGCCAAACCATTAATTTATTTGTACTAGTTATATATTAATGGATTGTTTTTCATAGGAAATATGAGAAGATTCAGAGCAGGAAAGAAAAATCTTCTAGCATCAAAAGAAAATAACTCAAAATGCTAGATGTCATTTTACCTTAACATCTACTTATATCATCAGCAGCTTAAGATATGCAGTGTAAACCTGAAAGAGAGAATTCATATGGCACTATGGCTAAAAAGTGAGCAATTTGAAAAGCCACAGATAATATCTGAAATACATGGGAATGTATATGTAGTATGCAGAATAAAACGATGAAATATGAAAAGAAATAAGAAAAGTTTTCCAAAATTTACAAAATTCCTAAAGGTAAATTAGCATGAATCCTTTCACCTAACACTCTCTTCTGAATTTTGACACTAAATTCTTTATCCCGTGCTTAAGAAAAGATGCCTTGCATTTCTGACAGGGTAAATTTAGTAACTATTAATGATTACAGTGTCCTACTGCCAACAATTTGATATAAGCCCAAGATATTCTAACCACCTACTCAGGAGCTATGCTCTGGAATCTGGATCCATATTTAAATTAAAATGAAGGTAAAAATATTATGTCTAATTATTACTTTATTGTATTCATTTTGGCAAGCTCCTTCAATGGATTTATTCTTCCCATATCTGGCCTAGAAGCACAATTTTAACACTATATCACACTCCCTTGAAAAAAATTAAATATCATACAAAAAACACAAAATGTCATAGCTAAATTTCCTTTTAAAAAGAAAGAAATTCCTAAATCAACTATAATATCCTGAAATTTTCTCTTTTATCTCTATAGTATTTTGTAGAACCAGATGTAACATTCCAGTTACTAAAAGGACAACACCTTCAGTTTCAGTTTGGTTAGGGTAATAAGAGTAACTACAATATATTTGTCTTTTGACCCTAGAAGGTATAGTCTTAATAGAGAAAGTTTTCCAGGACTTAAACTAAAGCAATACATTTCAATGACAGTAAAAAAGGCATCAGTGAAGGGGAAGAAAACACACACACACACACACACACACACACACACACACACACACACACACACTCTCTCTCTCTCTCTCTCTCTCTCTCTCTCTCTCTCTCTCTCTCTCTCTTAAATACATCTGTTCCCTGTGTTTTCTCTCTGGTGTTTTCAGAGCAAACTATTAAAGGACCTTGACACACCTTAACAGTGTGCGAATAAAGTTCACAGTCTTAGCCTGTCCTGGACCCAGGAAATGAATGGTTTCCTTAATATTCCTTACTGTCATATTTCAAAGACTCAAAATGTTAATCCAGGGACTGCATTAATAGAACTTAAGATGATTTTACTCAGCTTCATTTCAACAGCCTTACATTATTATCTCTAGCTCTAGAATTTGTATCCTTCTTATAGAGCATTTACAAGGGCTTAAATGAAAGAAACCCATTTACATGTAAGTTTTTTTTGTTTTTGTTTTTGTTTTTTGTTTGTTTTTAAAGGCACTAATGGGGGTGAAGTGGGGACAAGGGAAGGAGGACCCTGGTATTTATTTAATGTGTTTTGAGCATACAAAGCAACGAGTATTCCTGTTTGTTTTCTTAAAATGAGCCAATATGTTGTTGAACCTGTCTTTAAAATGAGAGAAAATAACAGGTGAGTTTATTTAATATGGACTACTGATTTATCTGTGTTCTTTAAATCCATTTGATGGTTTTTAAAGGCTTTTGCGAATTAAAAATAAATCGGAAAGAAAAAAAAAGAGCCGTTAGGCTAGACACATTCATCTTAATGTATCTATGGTGGATATATTTCTCAGAATATATGGCATGTAAAAATGTTTCACATTAATAATTCTAACACGAACCACTGTTTACTTTCTTTTCAGTCACATTTGTTACACTGTTACAAAAATACATGAGTATTTCCTACTAAAGTAATTTTCGTTATTGCCAAAACCATTGACAATTTTAAAAATAAAATTCAGTCAAAACAATATCAATCTTTCATTTCTAAAAAAGATTCAAGTCTCCATATTTAGGTATTCTTTTAACTACCAAAAGACTGATTTTAAAATATATCACTCAAAAAGTACCACTCATGAGGAAATAATTTTTCCTTAATAAAACAAAACATATTTATATTTTGATTAACACTCTAAGAAATTTCATAGAATGCTTGCTCACCCTGAAAATGTAGTCTGTGTTCTCTAAACCATCTCCACTCTCACATTTTCATATCGCTTCAAAGTGTAAAGGATAGTATTGGCTGCAGCTGGTTATTAAGGAGACATGGTGACTAAAGTATTTTACTATATTTTAGCTGGTATTTGAATTATAAGAAAAAAAAATACTTTTTAGAGAGCATATCCCTTGACTTAAACTGGAGATTACCTGATTATCCACTAGATACTTATCTCCTGACCTGAATATAATTTCATCTGTAAGGATATGTTAACTCTGAACTATAATTTTGAAAAAAATTTTAAATGATTTTGTGGCTCTTTAGAATTCATCACATAAAAAAGTTACACAGTTCATGCAAATAACACTCAAAATCTTCAGTTCAAATGATGAGGTAGACAAGATGCCTACCAATCAAAATGTCTGTCATGGAACTATTATCATCAAAGTCAACAATACTCAGAGAGAACGTTCAAAGAAATTCCAGGCAAAGCATTGGCAGGGAAGGAGCTTTGTAAGAGAGCTCTTAACTCTGAATAAGCTGGAAAAGGCAGAATTTAGCACAATCTTCTGCAAGAAACAATGTAAAGGCAATTTGCCATTTACTAAATGTGGAAGTTGTGTAGAGAATGATGTTTCTATTTAAGAAAATACTTTATTTGACGGTTGTGGTCTAAGCGAAGAAAGAGAGGGAGACAAGAAGGAACAGAATTGGTAGAAGTAGGCGAGACTGAGGCTGCTAGCCGTTAGTGATGCTGTGAGGGTAGACCCCTCTGCCTAGGAAAACTGTTGCCAGAACTGGGCTGCACAAAACATTTTGGCTGCCAGCCTATAGCAGCACCAGGCTGTTTTTGATTTTTGTGCTAGACTCCCTCAATTGAGACAGTGTGGGATTGTCACTTTGATGCACATAAAGAACAAAGAATAATGTAATACGAGGGGTGGGGTGGATTCCCCCCCTCCCCACTTTAAAGCCAGGTTAGCATTTTGTTTTCAGTGACAGGTCTTGAAAGGCCCAAAGAACACAAGTTATTCTGAAGAATACATCCATTTCCTGAAGAAATTAATGCATGTAAAAATTCCTCTGTTTTAAAATCATTGGTAAAAACCAATGTTAAAAAAAATCACTCATGAAATCAACTCACATCATTCAGCTACCTGCCCCCAGGCTCATTTACAATCACATCATATCATTTTAAGTCAGAGAATATAGGGGAAAATGGACACAAAAATATAGCCCCAAAATAAAAGAATAGAGGAATATCACTGAGAGTGATTAGGGTTAAATCCAGTGAGAGTTATGTCAGAATTAGTTCTGACTCTGATTCCCAAAAACCAAACATCTGATTATGAGATGATATTAGAAGGTACACATTTTAGACCCTTTACAAGGAAAACAGAAAAATGATAAAAGGGCAAAACTTTTGTTGAAAGGAATAAACCACATATTATCTAGAAAGTTGCCACAGACATAAAGAGGAAAACCAAGTCCTCTCTCCTTTTCAATTTTATAGCAAAAATAAGTAAATGTAAGTGGGCTGTTCCAGGCTTCAACTAAATAAACTAACTTGTCTCTAGTGACAAAGAAACACCAACATGCTATTTGCTCCTTCCTGGTAGGTGTAGCCTTCCTCTCTCTAATACGCAAGACAGGTGTGGGTATAGGTCCATTTTCTACAAACCAAATGAAAAGAAAGCCAGCCTGGGTCTCCCGCTGGCATAGTTTACACCAGGCTCAGCACCATCCAGAAGCAGTATGTTTCTCACTGCCAATCAGAGAAAAGTTGTGAAACTAATAAAGCCATGATGAATACCACCAAAGGCCTACTCATCCCTTCCTCCTGCATCTCCACTGAATGAGCTGTTAAAAGGAGACCAACGGCTGTTACAGAAATAGCAAAAAACTAAAGAACCTGCATCAGATGTTACACACGGAGGCACGGAGCATTTACCACCTGAGCCCATCTAATTTCCGATGAAATGATCTCCTGCCCAGCTTTGTACATGGTTACAGAATCTGATAGCAATGATCAGAGTGGGAAAGGAAAGGCAAAGGGGGGGGGGGAGAGAAGGAAACACTGTAGGAACAAAGTGAGAATAGTGTCTAAAGTTCAAACAAGAAACATACTTCTCTTACCATTCGAATCAGTGCCAGGACATGACACTTCAGGATGACAGAAGCTGTGGGAGAGGTTTCAGGGAAGAGGGTTTACTTTGTGTGGCAAGGAAAGTCCACCATACAATTAAAGAATGTACTATTTTGTTCCACACTGTTCTCCTCTTACATTTTCTTTTCTTTTCATCTAGGAAATGCTGCTGATGCTATTACAGCTCATGGCATTGATAGTTCTAGGCAGGGTATTCATTTATTGCCAAAGTGGTTGGGAGAATGATGTCTGGCTGGCTTTAGTTCAATAAGGAGTATGAGGCAAAATCAGGAGTAGAAAAAAGAATAAAAGGTATGCGAGCAGGGTAATATCCACTTTTGCTGCTTACTTCTAGTTGCGGATAAAATGCATGGGATTCAGAGCAAAGCAAGCTGAAATAACTCAATTACAAAGAAGATTATAAAGCAGTTAAATGTGCATAATTTGGCTAATAACTGAGGAACACATAAGAACTGACCACGATTCTCTAAAAGATATGTATATAGAGGTGGGTGGAAAGGAGGGAATATTTATCTGATAGAGAACTGAAAATATATCATAGTAATTTTTTGTAAAAAGACAGAAAAAATAAAAGATGTGGGTGGCTATGAACATGAAAGAAAAACAGTTTCAAAACTGACAGCGATCTATTTTCTCTTCTTTGGATTATTTCTCAGCTAACTCAAACAGGAGCAAACAGCTCTATAATGGGGAACAATCACTAACATGAATTATGCTAAAATACAGAATTACCTAATTCAATTTCATAAGCATTTATTCAAGCACCTAACATGGGCAAGTCTAAGACCTGAAAGGAATACAAAAGTAAATAAGACACGGTCTGAGTCCTTGAGGAGTGTCAGATCTAATACAAAATCTTACTAAAAAATAATGATGAGCATTATGCTTAACTGATAAGGAATACCAATATCTATATACTATGAGCCCATAGGTATGCATAGGGCATGGACTGAGTTTTCCATCACTCCCATGGGGAAAGAGGGAAAAAAATCTAGAAAGTCAGGAATAGAACCGAGAGCAGGATAAGGAAGTGCATGTCACTGGTCTGGGAACATTCCTTAAAATGGAGGTTCTGGAAAGAACTGACCAATTGGAGGAAGGAACCAATAGGGTGATCTTCCAAGGTGAGAAGGTTGCTGGATCAGAGTGGAGAAAAAAGTCAAGAGAGTCAAGCCCAGGGAAGAATGAAAGAGTAAACACAGCTGGCTTGGGCACTTTCCTAAAAATGGAGGACCAGATGATTTTTTTTTTTTTTAGTCCAGACCTATTATTTCACCGGTGTAGGAAATTCGTGGTGAGAAAACTACCACTTCCAAAGCAGATTAGCAACTATTCTGTAATTTAAAGTTACATTATCTTGGAGGATCCCTGAGGCACTGAGGATAAGTAACTTTCCCAAGGTCACAGGGCTCCTGTGTCTAAGGCAGGAAGTGAACCCACATCTTCCTAACTTCCCTCTATCTGCTATACCAGGCTGCTTCTCAGCTTCCAGATCTATTTCTTAAATAGCGAGCAGACCACCTCATATCCTACTGCAAATGATCCCTTCTGGCTCTAAATTCTATGATACTGTATCTGAACAAGGTAGAATTTTTCAGGTTTTTTACTGTGCTCTTTCCAGTCTTCTCAGTCCTTACATATTGCCTAGAGTAGCAAGACGGCTCCCTATTACCTGCAAGATGAAAAACAAGATGCTCAGATTGACATTTAAATCCTTCTACAATCTAGCTACTGCTTTCCTTTCCCTTCTTCAAATTAATCCCCTCCACACACCCTCACTTCTGATCAAACAGGTCTACTCACTGTTCTCTGTACACAGAACCATCTCTACCTAAGGGGTCCCGAAGTTTGGAATGCTCCCCCTCCTCCCTCTCCTGACTCTTAGAATCTTAAGTTTGCTTGAAAGTTCAGCGCAGGTGCCATCTCCTATTTGATCCCCTTGCCTCCCTCAGTTATTAATAGCACGCCCTCCCTTTTAAAATTGCTCTGTGGTTCCTTGCTTGTGGACAGTCTCTCACCAAGTAAAATGTCAACTCCTGGGGCAGGAATAGTTTCGTTTTTGGTTTTGTGCCCCTAGTACCTAACACAGTATCTTTCAAGTTATAGGGCTTTAATAAATGATTGCTTTAGTTGAAATTAAATTGAACTACAATACAATCATTTCACAAAATGCTGTTAGTCACCAAACTTTGCTGGGGATACAAAGAGAAGTTAAAAACAGTCCTTGCCCTCTAGGTATTCATAGCCTTATGGGGGAGACAGCATACAGACAACTGTACAAAGAAGGGATGTATGGGATAAATTGGAAATAATAAAAGAAAGGTAAAGAGGAGCTAGGAAGTGCTTCCTATAGGGGGTGATATTTTAGTTGGGGCCTGAAGGAAGCCAGGGAGGCCAGAAGACAGAAATGAAAAGAGAAAGCATTCCAGGCATGGGGGACAACTGGGAAAAATGCCTGGGATGAGGAGATGGAGTGTCTTGTTTGAGGAACAGCAAGGAAGCCACTGTTACTGGATTGAAAGGTAGGGACCTGGGGGAGGAAAGTGTTATAAGGTATTAGAAGACTGGTAAGGTTGGGGGGAGGGAAAAGGTAACGAAGGGCTTTGACTGTGAAATACAGGATTCATGTTTTGTTGTTGTTGTTCAGTGGTTTCAGTCATATCTGACTCTTTGTGACCCCATTTGGGGTTTTCTTGGCAGAAATAAAGGAGCAGTTTGCCATTTCCTTCTCCGGCTCATTTTACATGAGGGAACTGAGGCAAACAGAGTTAAGTGAGTTGTCCAGGGTCACACAGATAGTAAATATATGAAGCTGGATTTGAATTCAATACTTCCTTACTACAGGTCTGGTGCTCTAACCATTAAGTCATCTAATGGCCCTGGGGCATGATATGATTTCACTTATTACATGATTATGTGGGGTATTTCTTTTTTTACTGTATCAATAATGATTGGTTTCTAATCTACAAGAAAGATATTCTTCATTGAGCTAACATGAAGTTAACATCAATCATGTTAAGCATTTTTTGTCAATATCACTTACCACTGTTTAAAATAGAATATGTATTTTAATTTGGAAAATATTTTTCACACAAATATGTTAAATATATCTATCTTATTTTGGTTTCATGCAATAAATTCTTGTTGTTTGATTGTTTTCAGTCACATCCAACTCTTCTTGACCCCATTTTTGGAGTTTTCTTGGCTAAGATACTAGAGTGGTTTGCCATTTCTCCAGCTCATTTTACAGAAGAAGAAACTGAAGCAAACAGGGTTAACTGACTTGCCTAAGGTCACACATCTAGTAAGCGTCTGAGGAAGGATTTGAATTCAGGTCTTCCTGACTCCAGGCCAGGTGCTCCAGCCACTTCTCCACCTAGCTGCTCTATGCAATAAATAATAATTGCTAATCATAACACTCCTATTCCACTTATCTAAACTAACCTATACTTATTAACAGATCCAAAAACCAATCAAATAAATAAGCTTCCCCAAAGGTCTGGACTCTTATTAAAATGTCAATTTTAACACATAATCTCCACTTATCCAGATTTTCAGGTTCTATCCCTATATTCATCATCAGGTCCTCAGAAAATAATACCTATGTGAGCATTGGTTGTATTACCAATACTAGATTATAAACTGCACAAGGGAATGGGCCCAATCTTACCTGTTTTAGGACTTCCAAAGTCCCGAGTATAGTGCTTGTAACATGGTAGGCAACTAACAAATTTTTGCCGACTGATCAAACTGACAAAGCATAGGATCTAAGCCACTTTTCTGCAGTCATTTGTGAAGAGGTCACTACCATGTTACAATTTGATTTTATGATGTGGTACCTTTACAAAGGGTTAATATAAAACTGTCCTATTGAATAACAGCTGTTCATACCACATTGCTTAATGCCCCTTATATAAAAGGGAACCACATAATAATCATTGACTGAGTTTAGTTCAAGAAAAACTTTTTTTCCCCCTCCTGATAAACAGTTTGTGTTTTCTTATGTTGGGGGGGAATATGGGGGGGGGGGGAAGCCATGACCCTTAAATGTGTTTGCTTTTTCTCTTAACTACCAGGAAACTTTAAACTCTATTTATTGTTCATTCCAGGTACCTCAAAGAATCCGTTCCTTCCCCTCTCTCCCTAAAATGACTTGTATTGCTTTACATTCTAATCTGGAAGTCACCTAAAATTATTTCACAGGTAAAGAATACTTCTTGATAATATAATAATTCTCAAATTTTTAAAAAAGTGTTCATTCTCAAAGATCTTGTATTCTAGTAGAAAAAAAGCATATACCATTAACTTGTCAATTATGTCTCTTCCCCTTTTATTACATGCTAGGGATTATGGCTTGTTCCTCCTAGAATTACTGTGGAGACATCTTAGGAATAAATGGAAAGGAATCTTTCTTTGGGAGAGGAATTTATGAAGAATTTTGAATGATGACAGAACAAAATGTAGAATGCAAGCTTATTCCACAGACACACAATAGGATAAGGTTCAGAAAAGATGACAAAATAATCAGTGATCAAAGAAATTTCAACTGGCACAAACTATTTGCAGGAGCTTTGATGGACACCATCTCTCTTCATACCACCTCTACCTCACTCCAATCCACTTCACCCCAGAAGTCCCTTTCACCTGAGCATCTCCCCTCTAGACACTTTTTTCCTCGCAACCTTATATAATTTCCAGGGATTACTGGTAGTGAATGTATTAAGAAACCAAAGCTATCTTATATTGCAAACCCAATTAACTCATTCACTTCTGTTCCTGGAGAAACACTTAGCTAGTTCCCTCTACTCAGACCACATTTTGATACATTCGGTCCATTTCCAGGACCCAATTTCAACCTGCCAGGACAGAGTAGTCTCCATGACAGATATTGCTTCAGATGCAGTTGAGGATGGCCAACTGATAGGAGTATCTTGGTCATATGATTGTTTTTTAATCTTAAACTTCTTTTAGGTTTTAATTTCTTTTACCTTGCGTTTTACCTTAAGTGTGAAGGTAAGGTTCATTTTCACTAGGCACTCTTTTTTTTTTTGGGGGGGGGGGGGTTTGGTGTTTTGTTTTTTGAAGGGCAATGGGGGTTAAATGACTTGCCCAGGGTCACACAGCTAGTAAGTGTCAAGTGTCTGAAGCCGGATTTGAACTCAGGTACTCCTGAATCCAGGGCCAGTGCTTTATCCACTGCGCCACACTAGGCACTCTTAAAAGTCTTAGGAGAGAGGTAACCTTAGAGAACCAAAATGCTAAAGATGGGGGCAGTTAGGTGGCTCAGTGAATAGAGTACTGGCTATGGAGTCAGAAGGACCTGAGTGCAAATCTAGCTTCAGACACTTGACACTTACTAGCTGTGTGACCCTGGGCAAGTCACTTAACCTCAACTGCCTCACCCCTCCAAAAAAAAAAATGCTGAAGGCTACCTACCCCATGGACTTGTGAACAATAGGAGACTGGTTATTTTGCTCTCTTTTCCCCATACACAGAAGGATACTGACATTATGATGTGCTGCATTAGATAAAGAACTTAACATGCAAATATAACATACAAGTTTGGATTTTTCTTATTACAATATTAATTAGGAAATCCTCAGGGACTAGAGACAGAGGGAGACTGAAGAAATGCTAGAAATATTACATAATTTTTAGTAATTTAAAGTATAAGGTGAAATAGTCACTGATGATGAACATTAAATTATAACTACGTTGTACACTTATCTGTGTGCATGTTATATCTCCCAGTAGAACATAAGCTTCTTGAGAGGAGGAAATATTTAATTTCTGTCATTATTTCCCTTTATAATACATTAAGAGCATATAATTGCTCTTAACATTTGTTTGTTAATTGAATGAAAGAGAATGGGGGAGGATTAAACCTATAGACAATTACTGAAAAACAGTCACCAAATTTGACTTCGTAAGTAGGATTCATTTGGGGGATTTAACTCCTTATTCTATATTCAAAAAGGATCTACAACTGAATCTATCAAATGCACCTGCTACCCTCAGCCTACAAAACTAACAGAAAGAGAAATCTGATAAAAATATGCTCCACTCCCACAAACATTATGCCCAGGATTCAAGTGTTCTAGTGGGTATAAACCTAACATGAATACATTAAAAAACCCAATGTTCAAAATATGAGCTCAAATCCTGGGCACTGCTAATAATCCCAACAAGAAAGAACATATGAAAAATACACCATGGACTCTTGATGCTTCAGAGTATTTTATCTTATTCATTAACTAAAGATAGAAAGTATTAGAAATGTGCATTTTTTTAAAAAGACAAATATTGAATAAGAGGAAGATAGGAAAAGCCCAGAGGAAAAAATGCAAAGGTATAATGTGATAGGGAGACAGGGTACACAGGAATTCAGTGACTCTTGCTGGTCTTGGACCCCTACTAATTCATCAAAAAAGAAAAAAAAAAGGCAGAAACATCAAAGAATAAAGAGAAAGGGGATGAAATATTCCATACATACACCAGAAGTCACTAAATGCCCTACAAGTACTACATAAGGTCACCAGGATCTGCCTGACATCAATCGTACCAACATCTGCCTTCATGTTGGTAACTGTACAAATGAATTAATGATTCTATAAAGAACTGACATAAATATATAGGACTTAGAATCATTACCCAAAAAATAAATATACTATAGTATCTCAGACTTAGATCTATAAGGTCATCTAGTCCAGCCATCTCACATAGTCTAACACAATTTCACATTACAGGTAAGTCTGAGGCCTGGAGAAAATGAATGGTTTGCCCAAGGTCAGGATTTGAAGCCAGGCTCCCTCAGACCTACTCTTTCCATACCACTACACTGAATCCTTGATCAAAGGATATGTATGAACAGACATTTTTTGAAACAGGAAATACAAACTATTGATAAGCATATGGATAATAAAGGTCAAAATCATAAATAACAGAAATGCAAATTAAAACAACTCTGAGGAATCACCTCACTCCTTCAAATTGACAAAGTTGGTAAATATGGAAATATTCAATGGTGAAGGATCTGAAGAAAAACAGGAATGCTTAGAGGCTATCAGTGAAGTTATGAATCAGAAAACTATTTGGAATTGTACAAGAAAATTTACCTGACTGCTACTTAAGTCAAACTCCTAATTCCAAAATCTCACTAATGGTCTTTCATGCCAAAGAAATCAATGATAAAAATGCCTCACATCATCATCATCATAGCTAGCATTTATATAGTACTTACTATGTGTCAGGAGCTGTGCTAAGCACTTTACAAATATTATCTCATTTGATACGTACAACAACCCTGGGAGTTAGGTGTTATCTCAATTTTACGGATGAGGAAACTGAGGCAGACAATGGTTAAGACACATGCCTTATAGCTCGACTTGGATTTCCTATAGCAAAGAGAAAACATTCATGTATATGGAAATCAACTTTTCACACTGCAGCTTTGGGAAAACTCCATTCCTTGATTTGTATTTGTTCTGGCCTTCCTGGTGTGTATTTGCTATTGTAGAAAAGTATGTAAAGCTTTATTTCATATAAACAAAAATAACTTCCAAACACAAAGGGGGCTGAAGCATATCTGATATTTTTAAAAATCTGAACAATTTCTGCAAGTGACTGCATTTTATGTAATGTAAATATAGTTATTTTTTAAAATGCCCATTTCGTATGAGGATCAGTTGAAAGAATTGATTTTAAAGGCAGCTGAAGGCAGATTTTAAACCTGAAAAAGAAAGGATTCAGATAGTACATATAACTGAAACAGGATTAACCCTTGATCTATCTGGCCCCAGAGGGCAGAAAGAAGCAGGAGTAATGGATAAAAGTTGCAGAAAGGCAAATTTAGGTTTAATATGGAAACAAATTTCTTAATAATTAGAACTGTTCAAAAAGTAAAATGGGCTACCTTGGGAGGTGGTAGGCTTCCTTCCTTGAAAGGTGTCAGGCAGAAGATGGATGATGGCCAGTAGTATGTTATGGTGATTTTTTTTTTTTCAGTTATGGGTTGGTCGAGATGGTTTCTGAGGTCCCTGCCAACTCTGAAACTCTATAACTCTGTAAATATCATAAAAAAATTTATTGGTTATATTTCAAAAGAAAGGAAATAACTAGTTAATAATGTGTGAGTCATTTCTAAACTAGCTATCTCTGTATAATCATAAGTACTAACTCAGAGTAAATATCAAAATCTATGACACAAAGAAAGAATAAAAATGAGAGGAGATGGTATAAATTTGAGCCAACTCCAATCTGACCTAGTTAAGCTATAAATAGCTGAAAATGATAAAATGGATAAAAGAACAGATATCAACACAAACTATCACCATATCCTAAGAAATTTGACCCAATTATGAATCAATTAACTAACTGCCACCACCAAGGAGAACAAAAGAAATTAGGTGCCATCAGCAAACCCTTAATCTCATTACCATGAATTAAACCGTGATAGACAAAAGAACAACCATTTACAATATTAATGCATTTGTAAAATCTTATAAACAAGAATTGTTGAAGATTATGATCAATATTTCATCACAAAGCAAGCAAAAATCCAGGGAGAGAAAACCAAGCTTCCAGAAAGGTAAAACAAGGGACAACACTAAGCAAAATCATGCTGAAAGAATTTTTTTTTTAGGGCAAGGAGGGTTAAGTGACTTGCCCAGGGTCACACAGCTAGTAAGTGTCAAGTGTCTGAGGCTGGATTTGAACTCAGGTCCTCCTGACTCCAGAGCCAGTACTCTATCCACTGCACCACCTAGCTGCTCCCCCTAAAAGAATTTAAAGTAGAAACTGGTTAGACAACAGAAACAAAAAATGGAAATGATCTCTTAAGATTTCAGATTCCTCTATTAATGACAGCAGGCCTACCACCACGGAAGGGAAGGGGAGGGGAGGGGAGGGGAGGGGAAGGGAGGGGAGGGGAGGGGTGGGAAGGGAAAATGTACCAGAGGTAATGCTAATGATAGAATCAAGTGAAGGACAAACCAAGAAGATGTGTGTCTGCCACTGCTGTGGAGGATATTTAGCAAAGAGTAAAAATGAAAGAGAAAATTCTGGCAGTACTTTAAGTACCCCAAATGTTCCTGTTCACAAATGACATGGTGGCTGATTGCATCAAGATCCTGAACCTTGCAGAGACTCCTAGGTGAGATTTAAAAGCACTTGAAAAAGTTCAACCTAATTACCTCCGTGGCGGAAAAAAATCATCCACAAAAATAAATGGATAAATATCTATGGTTCAAACTATGATATGTACCTGTGTGTGTATGTGTGCATGTAGCTTGGACAGATAATACATATGGGCAATTAGGTGGACCAGGAGAAAGAATGGGCTAGTTTATCTCTGGAGAAATGCAAAGTGCTTTAAATGACCTCAAGTATCTTGCAGAATTAAAGGCCCATCTTTTTTAAACAATATTCTTCTGGTGATGCTGTATGTCTCTAAGTCAAGAATACTATCTGAAAAATTAGAGATGAAATCAACCAAAGGATAACAGAGAAGGAATATGGTGTGAAGAAGTGTTGTTAACAAAGGTTTAGGAAGGAAAAGAAATGTAAAGAATATCACCAAAGATACATATAGAAAGGCAGATAGATATATAGTCAGAAAAGGAGGTGTCATGTATTTTTTAAATTTTATAAAAGACAGGATGATCGGTAACTATGTAATGACAATAGACAAAGAAAAGGATACCAGCACATACAGAAGGAGGAAGTGAATAAATATTTATTAATCATCTACTATGTGCCAGGCACTGTATTAATATTACCTAATTTGATCCTTACAACAACCTTGCAAGGCTGGTGCTATTATTATTCCTATTTTACATTTGAGGAAACTGAGGCAAAAAGAGGTTAAGTGGCTTGCCCCAGGTCACACAGGCCAGATTTGAATTCAGGTGTTCCTGACTCCAGGCTCAACAGTCTAGCCACCTCAGTGCATAGGACAGATTGTCCTATGGAATATTTATAGGAAATATTCCTGGAATATATTCCTATGGAATATTTATAGGAAAGCATAGACAAGCATCATATGTTATGAATTGTGAATGGGTCACAATATGTATTATTGAAGAGAAGAATCATATTACTGAGATCACAAATTCATTTCAGTATATATATATAGGTATATATATATATATGTGTGTGTGTATGTGTTATATTGGATATATGTGTATATTAAGTATATTATAAAGTATATAATCATCACATTTATGTACTATCTAATATGAAAGCTAATAAAAACTTCCTTAGCATATATGAAAACCAGAATGAGGTTTGAACTTATAGTCTATACTTCACACTAATTAAATTTATTTTATGTTACATATTTTTACTATGTTGATAATGGTAAAGTAATTTATAAGAATTAATTCAATTTTTAAAAATCACAAATGAATGGATGAACATATAGGTACATTAATGTGTGCGTATATATGTGTATATATACGCACATATAAAGTATATGCTAGAATTTATCAATTTTTTTTAGCCAATAGACTGTTGGTGGTAAAATCTTTGAAAATTATAATTTTTTCTCTCAGTACTAGAAAGTAGAAGTGTGTGGACATAAGACCCATAAAATGGGATCAGGGGGTTGAAGTATTTTTAACCAAATATTGAAACAGAAGAGAGGAAAATTAATACAGACCAACAATATAATAAGTTAACATCATTCTAACCTAAGTCACATTAGATTATTCAGAAACCCAACCTTCATCCCATGTTCTAGGGCTCAACTATACTTTGGTATATTTAAGAATGTTCTGAGAATTAGATGTTTGTACAGAGAAGAGAAAGGGGGAGGAATTATGAAAAGCCACTTAACCAGATAATTCTTCAAGTTGGCATATAAATGTGCTCCACTATAGGAAAAGAATCACAGCATCAGGAATATAGAGCTGGAAGGGACCTCAGATAATGTAGTCTAGGGTTCTTAAACTACTCTATGTCAAAGACTGCTTTGGCGCTCTGGTAAAACCTACCAGCTCCTCAGAAGAATGCTTTTAAGTGTATCAAGTAAAATACATAGGAGTATAGAGAGAACTAATTGTGTTGAGATATACTTACTGAAATATTAAAAAAAAAAAAGTTAACAGTCCCCTGATAAATTCAGATCCCTGACTTTATAGATAAAGAAACTAAGCATTGAAAGGTTATACGATCTGTCCAAGGTCACATGGAAAGTAAGTGGTAGGGACAGCAAGGTGGCAAAGTGGATAGAGAACCGGCCCTGGAGTCTGAAGGACCTGAGTTCAAATCCAACCTCAGACACTTAACACTTATTAGCTGTGTGACCCTAGGCAAGTCACTTAACCCCAACAGCCCCACCAAAAAAAAAAAAAAGAAAGAAAGAAAGAAAAAAAAGAAAGTAAGTGGTAGACCTTGGGATTGGAAACTAGATTCTCCCACTCCAAACACAGCTCGTTTTTTCCCCTCTTTCCACTTCTAATTCTTTGTGCAAAAACTTAAAAAAAAAAAATACATGGCAAGAAGTCATAGAATCAAAAATAGGCAGTCATTAAAAATAGGCACAAAACTCCCCGACAACAAGATATTCCCATCACAGGCACCAATCTAATTAGATTATCTTCATTAACACTTATAAACCTTAATATATCAATAGTTATCCCCAAACTGCCATAAACCACACTGCGTTCTTGCCAGTCTCAACTCTCGAGTCATATCAAGCAGCATCAGTGCACTTTAACTTTTCATAAAGCTTTTGCAAGAAATGACTTATTTTCATGAATTACTTTATGATGCCATTATTCATTGTCATCATTTTAAATGCTGCCATATTTTTAGCAAAATGAAACAAAGAGATGAGCCTGCCTGACAGGTACAGTTGGCTTTTCCCAGGCTCTCACAGCTCTAGTTTTCATCTTCTAAGACACAATTCATGTGATGCTTTAACAACTATTTATTTCACACCAAACCAGATATCTCCCTAAAGCCTACCAATCTAGCCTCCAGGCACATTTCTTAAATAAAAGCATAGGATCTTTGTATACCTAAAATTTGCATAGTAAAGGAACAAATCAACTATCACAGAGATTGGTAGTTTATAGCAGTTGCTAACCTCTTAACAGAACTGAAAGATTCATTTGGGTTTCCTTTTGTTTGTTTGTTTGTTTGTTTTTAAATAACAATAGCCATGAGGAGAAATTATATTAAATTTCTACAGTTATAAAATAGTGCATTTGGTCACCTAGTTAAATTAGAATTGTTCCTGTTTTTAAGTTAGGTGAATTTCAAAACTATTAGTAAAAGTATGTCAGAAGTTTAATAGGACTCAGCAGCTCAGAAAAGAATTAGTTGTCTGTTTTATATCAGAACTGGGTGATAGGCAATGATGACCAGGCTCATCTGCATAAAAATCTACAATTTCCCTGCTTAAAGGTTAATGAAAATATGTGTTATTTTACCATCTCTTATCCAGTAAATGATTTCATACACTGGCTTATATATATAAATATATTTACCAAATTAAATCACATTACAGCAGAAGAAATTGTCTGCTGATTACAATTCATTTACTACATTTTTACTATTATATTCTTGGCTGTAAGGCTATGATTGTCTCTTTTAACCACTAACTGAGTGTGCTAAAACAAATATGCAGGGGCTCCAAAAGCAAGCAACTCTGTGAAAAAAATTAACTCATATTTAGCACTACATATATTGCTGAGGATTTAAACAATTATTTAGAGCCTCTCTTTTGCTTTATTTTTTAAGCTTTCAGCAAATATAAAATTACATTTTCAAATAGTTGACCCAGAGGAATAACAGCTTAAAATAAGTACTGCATGTTGATAATGGCACAAGACACAGCATTCAAGAGTGAATTAGAAATGAAAGACATACAAACAGAAACAAGGTGAAATCATTAAAAGGAATTATTTTAAAATACCACATGGAGAAAAGCAGCTCCACTGCTTTATTCTCCTAAAAGGCTGACCAAAATAATTCAATCCAGAGAACTGGATTTCTTGTGTGCAAAATTTTTTAATAGGTCCAACTATCCGATTTCTCAAAATGTGTATGTAGCAAATAGTCTCATTAACATTCAATCCTTTCACTATTCTATTAATTTTAAGACATGAGAATAAATAGCAATAAAGGGAGAATGGGCAGAAGGGATAAATGGTGATTCTTGTGAAAGAGAGGGTCCTTTATCCTAAAAACTTGTTTTCTATGAAAATATAATTCTCATGAAGTTTGTCTTGATTGGAGAGGTAAGAATGATGTCTAATTTTCCTGATTAGATTTAACTAGATATTAAAACACAGTATTATATGTCAATATAAGGAATAACAAAGTAGAGTGTCATTTATTAATTGGCCTCTTGTGGTACTTCTACAGTTTGAAATTCTCATTTGTTTCATAGAATCATTAGAATACCCTATATTTATAAAATGCATTATATACATCATCCTATTCTTATTTGATCATTACCATAATTCTCATGAGCTGGGAATCTAACTAACTACTATTGTCCTCATTTTTCAGATGAAGAAACAGGCTTAAAGTGATTGTGACTTGCCCAAGGTCAAACGATGAATCTAAGAAAACAAAATGTAAATCAGGTCCGGAAGCTTCCAGTCCATCTCTCCTTTCACTATACTCACTCTGCCTTTCAAATAGGATTATCTGGCTGACAACCAACTCTATTCAAGTCATTAATGTCCATTAATAAGGAATATGATGTTTGAAAAGTTATACATCTTTCATTTCACCACAGGAAACTAAGCTGAGTAGGCATATCTATTTACTGGTATCATTCAAATAATAGTATTTAATTTAATTTAATTTTCAAATAATAGTATTCAGTAATAGTATTAAATAGTGTCAGTAATCATTCAAATAATAGTATTAATTTAATTCAATTAATTTTTGTTAGCATACTTGATATGCTAACAAAAGATAAATCTTTATAATTAGGTATCACCTGAATCCTGATTCATTAGTTTGCTAATTTTTCTTCCCTGCTAATCACATTGGCTAATGTTTGATCTTTAGCTAAAACATGCATAAAGCACATGCAAGACTTCCTTGTTGAATAAGGAATACAGACTAAAGCTGTGATTTCACTGATATAGAGAACTTCTGGGTATGATACTCCCTCTACCAATGCAGGTTCAGGTTAGCACCTAGTCTACAACTTATGGTCTTAGAAAGTTGACTAGAAAATGAGGAGTTAAGTGACTTTCCCATGGTCATGTAATTTACATATGGGATATCAACCCAGGTCTTCCTTGCCTAAGGACTGGCGCTCTATCCATTATGCCAGGCTACTTTGTTGAAGAAAAAACATTAATGTAACAGAACAAAAGAGATATAGCATTATATTGGTCCCAATAAAATATAGGCAGGACATCCCCTGACTCATCCAACCCAATGACTTATAAAAAACTTCCATGTAGCTTGTAATTACATGGGCATGGCTTAAACTGCACTAGTTTCTTCAGTGGCAGAATAAGTAGTAATAGCAGCTTTCCATCAGTTTGACAATGTGCATATAGCTTCCTGATGCCTGCTATATAGTATGTGTTTTACCTTGAGGAAGCCATCATATTTCTGTGTGCCTCAGTTTCCTCAACTACAAAATGAGGGAAAGAGTTGGATTATATAATCAATAAGGACTCTTCTTGCTTCAAAGCTATGATATCATATGATCCTCTCCATAACTATTAGTGGTTCCTGAAGGGAAGGAAAGCAAGTCCCTACGGCTGGCATGGTTAAATAATTACCTGCATCCTTACATCCTGGGTGTAGATGAAGGGTTCTTACTCTGGGTAGATAGATAGATAAATAAATGAATGAATGATTGAATATACGCACATAAAATACATATGAAAGTATATGCATATAATATATTTTATATATGCATAGTTATACTTACATGTCATATAACTATATAAGCTTATAGAGTAACCTAAGGTATAGTATTTAATTATTTATTTCTACATTGATAACTAGTTCAGTATAATTGGTTTGTTCTGTAATCCTATTTGGTTTTTTATGCACTTAAAAACATAATTCCGGGAAGAGGTCCATAGGTTTCAACAGTCTGCCAAAGGGGACTGTGACACAAAAAAGGTTAAGAACTGTTGATAATCTCTAAACTCTTTCCTTAGAAAAAATAAAATCTTATGTTCCTAAAATTCCTAGTACTAGAAGTCTTAAAACTAGGGTCCTTAGTGGGGGAGGAGGGAGAAGTTTGGGAAGGGGGAGACTGGAAATTTAAAAAATATTTTGACAACAGCATTTTCATACAATTACTTTCCTCTATAATCCTATTACTTTACTTTATGCACTTAAAAATATTATTCTAAGAAGGGATCTCTAGACTTCAGCAAAATGATAAAGGAGTCCGCATCACAACAAAAGTTAAGAATTCCAGTAACAGAGGCAGGGGTCTCATCTATAAAGTACATCAACTCTCCCTCCCCATACACTATCCCCTACCCTGGTCCCCAAGGCTTAGAAAAGATAAGGCTGGGGGCAGGTAGGTGGTGCAGTGGATAAAGCACTGGCCCTGGATTCAGGAGGACCTGAGTTTAAATCTGGCCTCATACACTTGACACTTACAAGCTGGGTGACCCTGGGCAAGTCACTTAACCCTCACTGCCCTGCCAAAAAAAAAAAAAGATAAGGTGGAAGAGGTGGCCAGGTGGGATAGGATCCCCAGGAAAAAAATATTCTTTCTCTTATATGCAAGAGAAAATCAGCCTCCTTAGATTAGAAATGTGTAGAGAAAATGAAGCCCAAAACATGCTAAGGATGGTATAGTAGGAAGAAGCAGCTAGGTTATTTGGGTGACCTGGAAAGAGGGGAGAGAAGTTTGCAACTGTTCCCAGTGCTAAGATGTCTGCCAAAACTTCAGTAGAATAGGAAGGTGAAGGTCTCAGAACAAGGTGGAAAACGCTATGGAGTAGTAGGAAGAATGGGAAAGGAAGGAGGGGGAAGTAATGCCATCTGTTTTCATCACTGTCATGCTGCAGGTTGGGCATGAGAAAGAGGGAAAAGTTAGTAAGACGATTCTTTTTCCAAAGGGTACCTCCTTGGCATTCCCCCCTCCGCATGCATAAACCTCCTAGATTTTGTTGGGTTTTTGTTCATTGTTTTTAATACTTGATCCAGACAGAATATTCCTGAGGTAGGGGTAATGGGGGGGGGGGGAGAATGCAGTAGGCACAGATTAAAAAAAAAAAAAAGAATCACAGAGTAGTGGCTAACAAGGGTTCTCTGTCTAACAAATGTGAACTAAAACTAGATTTGGACAGCTCTCAAAAGTTGCTAGGTTTGGGGAGAGTTCTTTTCATTTGAATGGATGGATTTTGTTTGCTTCTGCCTGTTGTTTTTGCATTACTGTTCAGTATTGCTAGAGTGTTTTACCAATACTCAAGTTTGATCCAAATACAGTAAAAGGTGGTAGAATGTGCAAAACCCAAAACATTGTCATTTGTTTGTTAGTGGCCATGGCGCTCATCTAAAGCACAGAGGAAGCCGGCAGCTGCTGCATATTCCATGAATCTGTATCAAAGGCATTTATTGAATTTTAAAAATTCTGTATGTAAAACCAGTACGCTATGTTTCAATATAATCTTAGGTGTTTAGGATTTAAAAAAAAAAAAAAAACTTCGTCTCCCATATTTTCAATCTCTACTTCCATGTTTGTTTGGAATTCTAAGTCTCTCCATTTCGTCGGTTTTCTTTTAAAACTTACTACAATGATTTACATTTTTGGGAGACAGGAGCTCATTTACTTTGAAGAAAAAAGCAAAACAATTCTCCCAAATAATCCCAGGGTATTCATATGATAAAACTGCTATCAATCCAAAGAGCAACGATAAACCTAAGCAGGTTCCACCATATTATTAAAGTTATTTGAGTGTAAAGAGTATAGTATCAATAACATTCAAGAAAGGTACAGTAGGGAAAAGGAACTGAGTACTGGACATGGAAAAAGAAATAGGTACAAGTAATGCATTAGTTCCCACAAAAAGTTAATAGTCCTAGAGGAAGGCATCCAGTATACTAGGTAGTTCATCCATGGAGAGTTTATGGATATAAAGGGACATAGAGGGAATTGGACAAAAATCTCAAGGGATGAAAAGGTTCTCCTTCATTCCTGAAATACAATCCCCCTCCTTACTTCTGTCTCCTAGAATCTCTTGTTTCCTTCAGGACAAGATTCTAGTACTACCTTACATGAAGTCTTTCCTGATTCAAACCTCTTCTGTCCCCATCTACTAGTGCCTACCCCCCCACACACACACACAAAATAAACCCCGCATATATTCTCTCTATATTTTTTCTATATTTTTAATTTATATACATATATGTTATCTCCCCTGATGGAATATAAGTTTCTTGAGGGCAGGGATTATTTTATTTTTATTTTTTTCTTTATATTTCCAGTGCTTATCAAAGTAGGTACTGTATTTTACAGTACTTTATAAGGGGTTACTGATTAAGTGACTAATTAAAGACATGTATAGATTGTCATCTGTTCCACTGGAGGAAGTATCTTCATCAATGTTGTTATGATCCACTAATATAGGAAAATAATTATGTGTAACTATTTTTCAGGATAGGACTATTTTTCAATTATTATGTTCAAGGTCTCAAAGGTAATAAGTCAGAAGTACGGGATTAGAACCCATGTCCTCAGACTCAAAATTCTTCCATCATCTGTCTACTTCACCACAATGCCTCTGTTTGAAAACATTCTTTTTTAAAGTCTTATAATAATAATTCCATATAACTGTATTCCTACTCGGACTCAATATAGACCTATAATTTAAAGTAGCTAGGTGACCCCGAACAAGCAATTTAACCTCTCATTACCCCAACACAATTTGCCAAGACTATTAATTAAAGAATGTTGCAGGTTTGCATTGATGGAAGGGAATTTCCAGGTAATTCCTTACACCAATAAAATAAGGTCCAAATTGAAACAAAAACAAAAACAAAACAAAAAAACCCTTAACATAGCATGGACAAATAAGTCCCAAATCTGTATTCATTATTTTCCCCATCAGCTCCATTCAAAAGCTCCCCAATCTTTTTGAGGAGATACATTATTTAGAAAAGAATCTGAACTAATTGGTATTTTGAATTGTTTTACAAGTAGGTACAATTGCATGCATACATAGTCAAATTGTTTTCCCATTGACTGATAAGTCATTTTTGCAAAATAATTATTTTTGCCATTTTGTTCCTTGAAGTAAATATTTTTTTTGTCTTAAAGCCAAAATATTTTTAATGGACTATATTTCTGAAACTAATGTTAGTTTGCTAGAACATTTTCATTTTACATGCAACAGTAAAAACAATCATTCAATACACAGTAACTAAATTTCTCCAATGTGCCATGCATTCTGCTAGGCACCAAGGACACAAAAACAAAAGTGTGATAAGATCTCTGCCCTCAAAAAGTAACATTCTCCTGGAGAAGAGCATATGATATAATAGAATACAGTGCCAGAAGTAAAAAGAACTGAGGTTCTAATGTGAGTTCCACCATGTACTATCCATTTAATGTCTCATACCCTGTGTCTTCATCTCTAAATAAGGATATTACCTATCCTGTCTACCTGACAAAGATGTTAAAAGGATCACATGAAATAATACATGATAGCCAATTAAAAGTAATGTATGAAGGTATAGTGTTTTATTAGTAATAGAATAATATTTTAAGTGGCTTCAAGTAATTTCCATTTGACATTTTATTTTAAAATAGAAACAGCTTTGCAAACCTTAAAACACCATATAAATGTCAACTATCACTTTTTATTTTTGTTCAGTTGTTTCAATCATATCCGACTATTCATGACCCCATTTTGGGGATTTTCTTGGCAAAGATACTGGAGCGGTTGGCCATTTCCTTCTCCAGATCATTTGACAGATGAGGAACTGAAATAAAGAGGGTTAAGTGACTTGCCCAGGATCACACAGCCAGTAAGCGTCTGACACCAGATTTCAACTCAGGGTCTTCCTGACTCTGGGCCCAGCACTCTATCCACTGAACCACCTACTTACCTGCTCCAGCTACCACTTTAATATGTAGTGTCTTACCTTTGTTAGTTCAATGTGTGTGTAAGTGTATGTATATGTGTATGTATGTATGTACATATGTATACATGTGTATGCATGTGTATATCTCCCCAATTAAACCATGAGCTGCATGCGGAAAAGGTTTCTTATGTCTGTAACACCCTCCTACCTTTGCACCAACAAACCAAGCACTAAACACAGTGAGTAGATAATAGGCACTCAATAAAGAGCACACGCCAGGTGAGTAAAGAACCTTCCCCTCCTTAAATCATACCACCTGGAAACCCTGAAGCTTGGGACAGTGCAGCCTGGAAGCAGTGCCCCACTTTAAGAAGGAGTTAAAAGACAAGAAATAGGTAGGCAAAAGGAGCAGACAGAAAAGATGCAGACCATAGAAAGTTTCTTTAGTGACAAGGAAGATCTAGGTGCACCCTCAGAAGAGAATAGCAACATCAGGGCTCCTACATCCAAAGCTTCCAAGAAAAATATGAATTGGTCTCAGGCCACAGAAACACTCACAAAGGACTTTGAAGATAAAAAGAGGAAAAAATAAGGATGATGCAGGAAAGTTATGAGAAAAAAGTCAAGAGCCTGAAAAGCCAAATGGAAAAGCTCTCTGAAGAAAATAATTGCCTAAGAATTAGGATTGAACAAGTGGAAGCTAGTGACTTATGAGAAACAAAGGCACAATTGATGCAAATCTAAATGGATAAAAAATAGAGGGCAGTGTGAAGTATCTTCTTGGAAAAACAGCTGCCCTGGAAAACAGATCCAGGAGAGATAATTTTAAAATGATTGGACTACCTGAAAACTATAATAAAAAAAAAAGAGCTTACAAGAGATTGTCAGGGAAAATTGCCCTGATGTTCTAGAAATAGAAGGTAAAATAGAAATTGAAAGAATCTACCAATCACCTCCTGAAAGAGATCTCAAAATGAAAACTTCCAGTAATATTATAGTCAAATTCCTGAGCTCCCAGGTCAAGGAGAAAACATTATAAGCAGCCAGAAAGAAACAATTCAAGTACTGTGGAGCCACAGTCAGGATAACACAAGATCTGGCAGCTTCTACATTAAAGGACAGGAGGGCATGGAATATGATATTCTAGAAGGCAAAGGAACTGGGATTACAACCAAGAATCACCTACCCAGCAAAACTGAGTATAATCTTTCAAGGGAAAAAATGAGACTTCAATGAAAAAGAGGAATTTCAGGTATTCATGATGAAAAGACCTGAACTGAATAGAAAATTTGACTTTCAAATACAAGACCCTAGAGAAACATAAAAAGGTAAACAGGGGGGCAGCTAGATGGTGCAGTGGATAGAGCACTGGCCCTGGATTCAGGAGTACCTGAGTTCAAATCCAGCCTCAGACACTTAACACTTACTAGCTGTGTGACCCTGGGCAAGTCACTTAATCCCAATTGCCCGGCACAATCAATCAATCAATCAATCAATAAAGGTAAACAGGAAAAAGAAATTAAGAGGGATATTAAAAGCTTAAACTGTTTACATTCCTACAATGAAAGATGATATACCTAACTCATAAGAACTTTCTCAGTGGTAGGGCAGATGATAGGAATAAATTTAGACAGAAGGCACAGGAGGGAATTGGTTATGAATGGATATCTGTAAAGCATTTATTTTTTGTTTATCATCTCATTTGTGGGTTGGTCAGGGTTGGGTAGCATGCCTGGGCACATGGAGTTGGTGAGTATCTTATGTCTGAGGCCAGATTTGGGTTCAGGTCCCCCTGGATCCAGGGTGGGTGCTTTGTCCACTGTGTCACCTAGCTTCCCCATGATGACATCTTTAGGGTAAAATTGAGAGAGGAGAGGATTGCACTGGGGAAGGGAGAAGGAGAGAAATAGAATGGGGTAAAATCTCACATGAAAGGATTAGGAAAGGGCTTTTGGAGTGTGGGGAGAGATGGGGGAGGAGTGGTGTAGTTAATGAACCTTACTCTTATCAGAACTGGCTCAAAGACCTTACTCTCATCAGAGTTGGCTGAAGGAGGGAACAACATACACACTCAAATGGGTAGAGTAATCTATCTAACCCTGCAGGAAAGGAGGGAAAGGGGATATGGAGGGAGGGGGTGAAAGAAGGGAGGGCAGAATGGGGGAGGGGGCAGTCAGAAGCAAAACACTTTTGAGAAGGGATAGGGTGAAAGAAGATAGAAATAGAGTAAATATCATAGGGAGGGAATAGGATGGAGGGAAACACTTAACAATAGTAACTATGAAAAAAATTTTGAAGCAGAGGCAAAAGTAATATAAAATGATGACTGATTCATTGATGGATGGATTGATGATGAGGAGGACTGACTGATGATGAGGAGCATTGATGGATGATGGCTGATTAATGATGATGACAGAGCATATGGTACTTATTTTCCTGGGATATTGTGAAGAAAATTCTTTGTCAGGTATAAGGTACTATATAAATGTTTTCTATTACTGTTGTTGCAATAATCAACTTCATGGGTTTATTGTAAGGAAATCTCTCTTTAAAGTACTATATAAATGTACTATTTTTTTGTAAATGATGAGCAGGATGCTATCAGAAAAACCTGGAAAGACCTACAAGAGTTGTGGGTGGCTGGGTGGCACAGTGGCTAAAGCACTGGCCCTGGATTCAGGAAGACCTGAGTTCAAATCCAACATCAGACACTTGACCCTTACTAGCTATGTGACCCTGGGCAAATCACTTAATCCTCACTGTCCCCCCCCCAAAAAAAGACCTACATAAACTGATGCAAAGTGAAATGTGCTGTATACAAAATAACAGCAATACTGTAAGATGAAAAAGAAAACAAAATATATTTTAATTGTTTTCTTGTGAATGTCAGTGTTGTGTTTTGAAGGCAAGTAAGGAGCTTTAAGATCATGGAGGTAGGAAACATTTGGATCAGGTGACCTGTAAAATGGCAGCCTAAAAAATTTTCTCTAGTTCCCACCAACTCTCAAAACCCCCTTAAGGAGGCATTACATACTACAGGTAGGACAACTGAAGCTGAATCCAGAGAACAAGAAATCAAGAAGCAAACAAGACGTCAACTGTAACAATCAACACTGGTGAACACCAATCCTTAATATGCTCGCATAGCACCCCTCATGGCTCCGACCTTCCCCTTTCAGCAGACAGCACAAACTGACCCACAGGCTTATTTTGGGGGACCTAAAAAGGAGTCACCTGTACTGCAGCATCAGTTGGTATTCCCAGTACTTTCCTTTCCTAGGTTCAACAAGCAGTGAAAACTGTCTCTGAACAACATATGAGGAGTACTATGGAGGAAAATGTGGGGTGGGAAAATCAATCATGCTTCCTTTTGCCTGGACTAGCCCCTAGGTTAGAAAAGCTCAAGATTGTACAGATTCTAAACAGAATATCCACCTCATTTATCTCCAAAATTGCAAAACCATAGAAGAAGCTGATCTGCCAGCAAGACAGTAAAGAATTGAGATCAGAAGGCCGGCATATGGCCAGATAGACCTAAAGGAAAAGGAATTGAAATCCAATGGAGGCTACTCTAGTCCCCAAAAGGGATGTAGGCCGGTGAAAAAAGCAAATTCCCCATTGTGGCAAAAGGTTGAGGAACCTTTGCAAGTCTAGCCTCCAGGACTGACAATCACCAACAATTAGGGAAGTTATCAGAAAGCAAAGGAAAGGAGAAGATATATCCACGTGTGTGTGCATACACACAAACATACACACATATAGGGATATACACATATGGATTCATAATATATGTGTGCACACTTAAATGTATATAAACAGGATGTCTCCAAAGTTAGCCATTTTAAGTTTCTTTTCTTACACTTAAGCTTAAAACTGCACTGACTTTTAAAATACCTTATAGCTGAAATAATAAAACTACCAAAGATGGCAAGAAAAAGAAAATTCAATTAAAAACCTAGAACACAAGCAGATAAATCAACAGAAATGATACCAAAATTAAGAGGAATACTAAAACATCTAAAAAAACCTCACACATTTCCCTGAATATTTTAAAACAAAGTAAATTAAATCTAAGCCTGATAAAACACAGAATGCTGGGGAATCCCAAATTGGAAGAGAACAAATATAAGAACTTAGTGCCTAAAAAGCAGAAATAATTAGGAGAGTAGAAAGAAATTAATCCACAGTGGCACATCTCTCCAAAGAAGCAAAGGAGAGAACAGATGTCAGATATAAATATAGGGTATACCCAAAGTCTTAGTGTAGTTATAAGCTATTAAAGCTTAAAGCTTTGGTATAGTCTATATACTGATGTGAAAGATGGATAGGTGGCAAAGGAGATAAAACCAGGAAGACCTGATTTTAAATCAAGCCTCAGACACTTAATAGCTATATGACCTTGGGCAAGTCATTTAATTTCTATCTGCCTCAGTCACCACACTTGTAAAATTGGGATAATAATAACATCAATTTCCAATGGTGGTTGTGATAAGAAATGATATAACATATGTAAAACAACTTACAAACCTTAAAATTCTATATAAATGCTATCACTACCTACACCATTATTCTTGTCATGGTTCTATATTATTATTCTTGTTGTTGTTGCTGTTGCTATTATTACTGACAATTTGAAAGAACAGATGCAAAATGTAGTAATGCTTGAGAGACACATCATCCTGATGTGGGATTGATTTAGGGTCAAATTGATCATGAGTCATCCCAAAAGAATGACAAGACTCAGTGACTCAGTTTCCCAAGTTTTACTGCAATACTGTGAGTGAACACAGGGAGAGAACCAGAAAAATGGAATGGTATCTCTAGAATAGGGAAAGGAAAGAGCTATATTTATAGTATGGGTAAATTGATTATGAGTCTCATTATAATAATCTCCACCTTAGGGAGGTACAGGGGAGGACCTATCCTAATTTGGAATTCCTGGGGGCTTAAACCAACCCCAGAGGCGGGTACCTTATTCCATGGAAGTGTGTTTTGGGGGTTTGCACATCATGAGGTGAAGCTGGGGACAAATTTGGCCTTTTCTGCACATCACCTTTTCATTTCCATGCCTAGTTTCAAAGTATTTTCATTTATCAGTTAGAATTTCTACACCCTGTCTGTGTATCACTGTTATATTTAAGGTCTCTATGACCTGCCTCTCTATGTTCTTCTTATGAGTGCTGATTAATGTGGGTAACGAGAACCTAGGCCCTGACTTGTATCAATGAAGACTCAAGTCTTAAGTTATCCATTAACTGGGGTCTGAATCCCTCTTAGAGCTCAGATCTAAATTAGAGCTTAGGTTTTAGGTTTTTCTGTTATCCCTTTTTTTTTGCCTCCTACATCAATCCCTGTATAATCAAGTCATTAGTCTCAAAGAAAGAATATTCATAAAAATTTGATAATCCCTGAGAAGGACATGCCAAATCAGAAAACGAACACCAAAACACCGGAAACAATGCAAGAAAACTCCCCAGAAATTCTGAATACAAAAAATACATATATAATAATAATAATAATAATAAACAATCAGAAAAAAGAAACAAAATAAAACCATAGTGCTTCAAATTCAAAGAGGTGAAATTTAACAATTTCAAAAATAAGCAATGAGTTTTTCAAGCAGCCAAGAGAAAGACCTTCAAATATAAAAGAAAATTTAAATAACCCAAGATTGTCTTGCATCCACATGAAACCACAGAAGGGAATTGAGTAACATATACTGAAAAGCAAAGGCAATTAAGATGCAACACAAAATGATGGACTCTACAAAACTGAGGCTAATCACCAAGTTAAAAAGACTGACATTCAATAAAAGAAAGATATTTGAAGCATTACTGTCCACCCCACACACACCCCCCAAAAAAGACATGAACAGTTTAATCAACTTGCAAGCATCTCAAACAAGTAAAACACAAGAAAAGTAAATTATATAATTGTCAAGAATAAGTAATGAAGGGGCAGCTAGATGGCACAGTGGATAGAGCACCTACCCTGGAGTCAGGAGGACATGAGTTCAAATCTGGCTTCAGACTCATTTAACCCCAACTGCCTCACCCAAAAAAAAAAAAAAAAAAGAATGAGTAATGAAATAAAATAGCCCATTTCTAGAAATTACTCTTTAAAAAACAAAGACTCATCTATTGAGTTTAAAACAACAACAGAGGAACCATAGAGATGGTTTTCTTTTAAGTAAACAAGCCAATAACAATGAAAAAGAAGTTAAAGAAATAGAAGTGAAAGGCTTGAAACACTATTGACCAAACTCCCTACCAAATTGACAACCACTTCCTACCAAAAGATGAATCAAAGTACTCTGTAGGACTATTTTACATAATGAGAGAGTACATAATAATTGGGAAAGAGGAAGTGGAAGATGGAGGAGAATGTGTACTATACCCTGATCATATCTAAGGGTGAACAAAGAAGTTTAGATAGGCTTTAGTAGTCTCTTAGCAAGAAACGGGACTACAGAAGAAAGGAGAGCTGACCAAATGGAGTAACTGAAACAGGAAAAATGAAAGGGGAACGTCTCCACTCAGGAAGAGAAGGAGGAACCAATGAAGAACATTTCCATTAGGGAAGAAACTATATCTATAATAGAAAATGGAGATCTTACAACATGTCTAATTTGGGGAAAGTTAATGCACTACCTCTGAGAAACTGTTATGACCCCATGGACAATATTCCTACCTTAGGGGAAGAGAAATAAGAGGATTTGGTACTAGTTGCCTGGTCCCAAGAAGGGTGGGGGGAAAAGGAGGCAAAAAAGAGAATAAATGTCAAATGGGAAGGAGAATCATCATAGGGAAGATAAGTAGAGTTGGATGCATGATTTGGAACACAGAGAAAATTCTATAATAGGGCAATGCCTCTATCATCATTAATTCCCTATAAATGGATACTTCCCATATGAATTGACACTTCTAGGAATGAAATACAAAAGAAAAAAGGGATGATGGGGAAAGATCTACAAAAACAATAACATAGAAATAAGTTAGGAGAGAGAGATAACACTTGATACTTTAGAAGCTTTCATTTGATGAAGTACACAAAGAGATTAATAAATGAAGAAATAAATAAGGATATAGATCTTCAATCAAAGAATCTAGTCCTAACACCTAAACCAGGGAAGGATAAAGCAAACAAAGAGAACTACAGACCAATATAATTAATTAACATTGATTCAATCTGGAAACCAACTTTTATAAATTTAATTCAAAATTTCTGGCAAAAATGCTAAAGCAATCTATCCAAAAACCATTCATTATGACATTAGATTTATACCAAGGACGCAAGAATAGTTCAATATAAGGAAAACAATCAACACAATCATATTAAAAACAGAATAGTGAAAGCACATGATTTTATCCCAAGGCACAGAGGTGACCCTGAGTTCTCTGAAGGCTATGACTGTAGGGCACAAGATCTAAAATGCTCTGCCAAAATAAAAAGGATCTGAATGCCCTGGAAGCAGTCTGTATATCTTTTGTCTGACGGTCAACATGGGTAGGTTTGAAGAGGTTCATTTCTAAGGGCCACAGGGTAGATTTTTTGCTATATGCAACATCAGAGAGAGTCCAAATGGTTGAATTTAAATTATTAACATTATTATCACTGAGGCTGAAAAAATTTTTTTGAATGCCTAGTACTCAAACCTCTTGGGATAAGTTTCTCTGAACTTCAGCAGAGTGGCCCTCAGGTCAGACATACAATCTATCACAAGTTCTATACTCAAAGCCTGCTCACATTAGTAGGACCTGCAAAAAATCTCCACTGGTATAGCATCTGAAAATCCCAGTTAACCACCAGGCTATGATAAGACACTGAACAAGGACTTTAATGTCAATACTCAATAAACATTTATTAAGAGTCTATGATGTCAGGGCAGCTAGGTGGTGCAGTGGATAGAGCACAGGCCCTGGAGTCAGAAGGACCTGAGTTCAAATCCGCCCTCAGACACTTGACACTTACTAGCTGTGTGACCCTGGGCAAGTCACTTAACCCCAATTGCCTCACCCAAAAACCACAAAAAAAAAAAAAAAAAAAAGGGAGCCTATGATGTGTGAGACACTATGCTGAGCACTGGGGATTCAAATAAGAAAAAGGAAGTCCCTGCCCTCAAGAAGTTTATAATCTAATGAAGACAAAAGGAAGATGCTTAAAAGAAAATTGGGGGCAAGAGCATGATTTTGGTGGAGTTGAAACCAAGCAAAGCATCTGATGGAAAGTGAAGTTTGCTGGAAAGTTCTGAGTTCTCTATAAGGGGAGGTTCTAGGAGGAGTTGATTGCTCCACCACAGAACCCCCAAATCAGTGAAGATATTATAATAATGATGATTATAACTGCAAATACCTGCCACTCACACTACATGCACTTCATAGTTTACAAGTCATTTTCACATACATTTTTTTATCATTTGATCATGAGGGAATCTTGACAGGTGATTTTACAGGTGAGGAAATTGAAGTTTAAAAAGACTAAGTAGTTTGTTCAAAGGTCAAAAAGCTAGTTAACAAATGAGGTCTGGATTAGAATCCAAGTTCTGCACACTTTCCACAACATTACAAAACCTCTCATCATGGAATAAACTTGGTTTTGTTCAGAGGGCTGGCTTGGTTAAAATGGATGCTGAGAACTAGTGGGAAATAGAAGTATAGAGGTTGGACCATAGTAGATAAGTGAGGGCCTTGAAAGCTATCCAAGAGAGTTCTGAATTGATGTGGTAGGAAAAAAAGAGGTCACTGATGCCACCCAGCCGAAAAGTAAAAATGCACAGAAATAGTATTTAAAAATAGAAAAGACCTTAGAGAACCTCTCCTCCAACCCCCTCCCTCATCTTACAAGTGGGGAAACAGGATCAGGGTTTTTAGGTGATTAGCCCACAATTTTGCATTCCTGGAACAAACAGGAGAGCCAGAATTAAAATTCAGATCTCTTTCCACCACATCAGAATGTGTCTTCCCTTTAGGTTAATGAGCATCTACCCTTAGTTAACTTAGTCTAGGAAAGAAAAATAAGAATGGACTTTAAAAAACTTGGGTGGGAATAAATAAAAATTAAAAACATGACCCACTACACTGTAATATAGTACTTCTTCAGACCATCAATGTTCCCATCATTCTATTTTTTTATAGAAAACAAACTCCCTCTCACTGCATGCAACATTACCATGATATTATTATATATGGAACTTGATGGCCAGTATAGACAGATCCATTCTCAGGAATGACTTTTGTGAAGCTGTTGAAAGTTAATGAAGTATAAGCTAATAAAAAAATCCCCCATATTACAGCACTTCAGCTGTACCAGCATCACATAATCATCAGCCTGTTCTCAGTAATTCCTCCTTTTCTAAATGCAGCATCCACATTTCCCTCTGTGTTGGAGTTTAGATATGGCTAAAGACTCCAGTGAAGTATAAAATCTAGATGTAATCTTGTAAGCTTAGTAACATCCACATCATTCATTCCATTGTTCACTGAAGAAATAATAAATAATTATACTTAGAAACTCAAATGAAAAACACTGCCTACATATTAGATCAATCAGGAAAAAACTGAGGCACACTGGTTAATTCTCTTAATTAGCACCCAAAGATTCTGACTCAGTCAGCAATGGTCCAACTGTAGTTAGACATCCTCAGTTCTACTAGAATCTGACACTTCCTTCAGTGATGGATTGATTATCTCTGAGAAACACTATGAAATATATACACTCATCATGGCATACTTGAATGATTAAGATATTATAGATGTTTTTCTTGGAGGAAATGTGTACTGAACCCATTCATTTACTTGGAATATTAAGATATTATAAACCAAATTACAGAAATGACACTGCTTCTTACATGAGACTGTCACTATCTTCTATAAGTACTCTAGAACCTACCTGGCATGCTATTCCTACCATATATTATATTACAAGTTAAAAAATCATAAAAAATAAAATCCTTTCTGGTACTTGGAATAATAAACCCTGTTGGGATGGGTTCCAAGGAAGCTCTACCTTAACCTGAATTCTATATTCATATATATATATATATATATATATATATATATAAAAACATATACATACATATGTGTATACACACATAAATATATATATATATATAAGATCTTATTAAGGTATAATGATTGATCACCTCCTTTTTAATATACTAGCAACTTCAATAAGTTTTAAACATAAAATCATCTTCAAATATTCAGTCCACATAAATGAATCATCTATATGAAATAAGGTATTTATATGATTTAAAAGAGTTTGTTTAGATAGCCTGGTACCATACATGTTTTAAAGACCAAAGTAGTCTATAGTAACTTAAGAAACTTGAAATATTTTTAAATATTGCACTAATATTTTCCACTACCATTAGCCTAAATGTTAATATTCAAAGTATTCCATAGGTTCATGTTTTTATCTCTATATTTAAGTTGTCAAAAGTTTGATCAAGCATGCAAATCTCACTGGGCTTAGTGACCCTATCAAAACATCTTATGGGTACATTAAAAATTGAATGGGCATAAACAACTCCAACTGTGTGGGGCTCAAGACAGCATTGCAGTGATCTTTGTGTTTCATATACATCAACAATTGGGACAGTTTGCCAGGGAATAAGAGCAACTAATTATTGTCTTTTGCTGGAGGGCACGTATGCTGATCTCTACAGGTATCTCTACTGCTGCTTTTTGACTAATGTATTGCCTCTTGAAGAAATTCACTATAAGGACTTACAAAGCATTTGACAGAACACGAAACTGCTTGATATTCAGGAAGAAACACACTCTAACTTCTCAAAGATGATGCTAAAAAAGAAATAGCAGTTGGGGTGGCAGTAAATGGTTTGAGGAGGAATGGTATGAAATGACATCTAGCAGATATACTTTAAATTATAATGCTGATACTTTTTGCTAAATACAGAAAGTTTTCCATGAAAATATTTTCTAAGCAGCAGATAAAATAAGATGCTCTAATATGTATTTAAAACTTTTACATCTGTTTCTTAAGATCATATAAAACAAAAATCTCAGTCCATCCTCTCTCTGGAAGTACAACAGAAAATTCCAGTGTCAGAAAGACAAAAGAAATTTCTACACTCTATGTCTGAGAAACAGCTGCAATGATAATGAGGGCAGTTCAATCACACAATCTTAACCCTAAGATGGTGTATGAGAGGAAGTATGTTAGAGTGGATTTGAAAAAGACCTGAGTTTTGAATTCCCCCTCTGAAACCTACTAGCTCTAAGTCCATGGGCGAGTCATTTAAATTTTAAATTGGAATTTGGTTCATCATCTGCAAAATGAAACTTTGGCCTTCAGTTTCCTCATACTTGCAGCACGTCCCTAACAGAGTTGTTGTGTGGTTCAAATTAATAATATATGCAAAATGATTTACAAACCTTAAAGTACTACATAAATGATAGCTACTAGGATGATGTACAAAGTCTGTATAAACAAAATGAAATATTTGAGTAATTAAGTCATACAAGGCTTAGAAAATTAAATGGTTAATCAAAGAATACATGGGATATGCCACTAATACATGGTGACCTTTGGTTCAGCAAATTCCCACATCCTGAATCTCATTTAGTACCTGGGACCTTATCAGTGACTTGGAGGGTCAGATACAGAGAGTGAAGATCAGTCTGACAGATGCTGTGAAAGGCTATTGTATGTTAGACCAAAGAAAGGATGTTGAGACTGACTATATAAAGTAGATTATTGGGTATGCCCTTAACCCTGAAAATTGGGCAGTGAAACCAAGATATCTGAGAAGAGGACAAGTGGCCAGGGCAGACAGCAAGAAGAAAAAATAAGTCCTTAAGGGTACATAATCCCTATGTGAATATAAAGAGGACAAAACTTACTGAAAAGGTAAGATCTGATACACTGGGTTAAAAAAAAAAGAGAGAATCTTTTCAAAGTGACTTCTAAAGTTTGGGTTTTGTTTTGTTTTTTTTAATTTTGTCTGCAGATTCTAGACAGGATCTGAGGGGAGACCTTTGGGTTGTCCTAGCAGCTTCACACCTCTCCAACTCTAACCTTCAAAAATGTCCATTCTAAAAGGCTTACGATTAGTGGAGTAAGTGAACAGAGGTTCTAACTCTTTAAGTTTGTCATGATAAAACCTAGGTGTCTGAGTCAGTGTGGATTTTTCACCTCAAAAAAGCTTAAACTTGTTAGGTGAAGTAAACAGTACTTTCACAATTGTTGGCTTTTTTGCTAGCATTGGTTTCAAAATGACTAATAATGAGGCAGCACAAACTAGAAATATCATTCTCCGGCCAAACCAAGAAACCCCTATCAGTCTAGTTTGCAAAGGATTCTGGTAATTAACTATTTCCTAGATAAATGACTAATTTTTCTGCACATTAGATTAAAAAATTACCAAAGCCTGTTGATTAGAATAAAATGCAATTTATAATAGGACTTTTCCCCATAGAATTAACTACTGCTTTCTTTTCAATGACTTATTTTTTTTTCAGAAGTTACTCTGGGTAAGTGGCATGACAGAAAATAAAATGATGTAAAGCAAATAATTATTGTTGGGAAAAACTCAACAAGGCCTGATTTTTTGCCTGCTTAAAGTAGGTTTGAGGTAAAGTCATTATATGGCTCCACCCAGAGTTCTTGGCATGATTATGGTAAATCCCATAAATTGGATGTATATCTTTCCTTAGAACTTTTTTGATACCTTCAACCATAGAAAGTAATTCTAAAGGCTGTATTCCCAGTTCTCCTGATGTTAAACCCTAGACGACTGACATATCCATATAGGATCAAAGGATTAAAGTTAGAAGGACCCTCTAAAATAATTTAGTCCCAAATCCCTTATGTTACAAATAAGGAAAATGAAATGCAGAGAAGTAAGGTCACTTGCCTCAGGGCACACAGGTAGAAAATGGTAGAACCATCATTTTAAAAGAATTTCCTTCTAAAGAGCTATAAAGAAAGGATCATGGAAACCATAAGAGGCTTCTGTGTAGTTGTAGGCAACAAGAATAAAGTAATATGGAGATATTGCCCTGTTGCCCTATCTCTGCATTACAAGGGTATGCCCTAGCTTGATAGTCACAGATAAATGTTTCCTATAGCATAACATTATTTCACCCCCCCCACACACACACACACACGCTTTTTAAAGTAGTTCTTCAGGACCTAGAAATTGGGTCTATAAAAGCTATTCTTTCTGTTATTTATTGCCTCATTCTCAATAGACCCATCAAATTAACCAAGAGTATTTTGAGAGAGACTGGACCATGATGGGGAAGAGGACAAAATAAATGTCCCTTCCCTGTGTTTCATTCTACTATTGTTGTTTGACAATAGTAAACAAGAAAGTTTTTTGGGGTGTTTTTTTTTTTTTGCGGGGCCATGGGGGTTAAGTGACTTGCCCAGGGTCACACAGCTGGTAAGTGTCAAGTGTCTGAGGCTGGATTTGAACCCAGGTACTCCTGAATACAGGGCCAGTGCTTTATCCACTGTGCCACCTAGCTGCCCCAAGAAAGTATTTTTTAAGAATCAAATTCTAAATAATCTTGGCTATTTGACAAAGCCACAACCATATTTCAATATTATGATTTAGCCTCATTTTAAGAAAACTTAATGAGGGGTGGGAGGATTAGAAAAAAAGTTAAAAGAAGTGGTTGTATTTTATGTTACAAAAGCATTATTTCCTTTGCAAAAGGGTTTCCTATAGGTTTCCTTTAAATATGAGGTTCCTGGAATGCAATGCATATTTGTTTAAAGATAATTTAACAGATGACAGAGTGGCTTTGGGGCAAAAAACACACAAGCCTGACTGCTAGGAACTGCAGACTGAATATCACTTGAAGATAAAGTGTCTCAGAAAGACATACGGAAAATATGGTTCAATTTACAACAATCATTTACAACTACCTTTTGGGGAACACAATGCATGAAGCAAAATACACCTGAAAGATAGGTTTGCATAGCAAATTTTTCTAAAGGCTCTTCTTCAGAGTTTTACTGTGCCTCTTATTAAGACAAAGTCTGCATGTTTTTACTAGATGTAAAACTACATATTTGATATGGCACTAGTGTACTAGTTATCTTCTAGCCAGGAAGATAATTAAGAGAGCAGTACTCATAACATGTACCACTATTTCTAACACTCACTTGGCACAGACCCTATACTGCTTTTGTGTACATTTCTAGCTTCTCCAACTAGGTTGTCAAGGAAAAAAATCAGGTCAGAAACTTCTAAGTATCTCACCACCACCACCACCACCACCAGGTCCTTGAACACTGCAGACACTTAATGAACATATGGCTGAATGGGTAATACTGGTCTTGGAGTCTGAAAGATTGGGCTAGAATTCCAACTCCGGCATTTAATAGCTGTGTAAACATTGGAAATCCAATCCAATTCGCTCCAATGGAATCAATTAAATGCCTACTATATACACGGCTCTGTGCTAGGTACTGGAGATAAAAGGACAAATTGAAAACCAGGCTCTTTCTCCATGGAGTTCATATCTACATAACCTCTCTGGTTCTCTGTTTCCCCATCTGTAAAGTAGGTTTAATATATATTATCAACCCCCACAAAGTTGTTCTGTTAAGTATAAAGTGCTATATAGGGCAGCTAAGTGGCACAATGGATAAAGCACCAGCCCTGGATTCGGGAGGACCTGAGTTCAAATCCGGCCTCAGACACTTGACACTTACTAGCTGTGTGACCCTAGGCAAGTCACTTAACCCCGATTGCCTGCAAAAAAAAAAAAAAAGTGCTATATAAATGAGCTTACTTCGAGGACTGTAAGATCACAGATTTTTAGCGCTGGAAGGGCATCTCAGAGCCCAACCAGTGCATTTCAGAGGTGACAAAAATGAGGTTCAAGGTGGTTGTGCTTTGTCCAAAGTTACATAAGTGGCATTAGAGGCTCTAATTTTGTCCATATGAGTAATGTCTTCTCTGATGCAGATCACAGTCCCTCTATAAGTTAACAAATACTCTTTGAGAGCTGCTGCAGCTTAAAAATTCACTTCCTACATACTTGTGATAAGCTTCTCAAAACTGAGGTAGGCTGGTCTTTAAAAATCACAAAGTATTCCCTGTTAAAAATTGTCACTTGGTTTCCATTGTCATTACACCATCAAGGGTTTTTTTTCTGTTATTGTTATTTTTTTGCATTGTAATAATAGCTTTTCTCTAAATCTATACAATGTCATCTCAAAACATAACAGAAAACTCATCAGAACAGTTGGGGGAAAACCTAAATTTTTGTGATTGTTGGGTATTTTGGTCTTATTTTGGAATTTTATTAGTCATTTGCAAGAATGGTGGTCATTTTCCAACACGTACTAGGAGCCAAAATGAACTCATGAGGAAGATGTATATATGAGTATTATACTTTTAAATGCTAAAGAAAATACTCCTTGGTAAAAAATATATATATATAATACAAATGGTTCTTTCAGTGACAGCTGATAAGAAGTAATTTGTTTGTTTGTTTCAAGGGGAAGGAGTAGATCTATTGTTTCTACTAAGAGAAAACCCAGCAAAAATGTTACTTTAAAAAAAAATTTTCTGCATACTATATATAATAGAATGTGAAATTAGGACTTGATTAAAATGACTTATATTAATAGAATCATAAATTTACTTTCAAAAGAAATTTATAAAATGGATACTTACAATTTTTTATAAAATAATGTAGAAGTCCTTCCCAAAATATTACCCAGACCTCTTTTGTGCACTGAGCAGAAAAAAAATGTGAAACAGTACATCTCATACACATACATTATCAAATGCCTTTTCTTTTCTTTAAAAAATTTATGTCATGTCCCTTGCCATACATCTCTCTGCATGAGAAGTTTATATTTTCAGTTTTTATGGGAAATCCAGCAAGCTTCACACAATGAAGGGCAGCTCTTACTGTCAGAATCTTAAGTTTTACAATGACAGCTTCATTTTTACAATGACAGTTTCAAAAAGAATATATATTCTTGTAGCCAATAAAGAAACTGATGGACCAAACATCCAATCCCAACCAAGAGGGACCTGCTGCTCTAGAACTTCACCATAATATTATATGTCTGATTTCTTTATTTGGTCTTTAACATTCATTGTTTTTTTTTTCTAATGGGAAAGAATAAATGCTATAGTTGAAGGAGGATGCCAATATGAAAGGAAGATGCTGGCAGAATCTGCAGATCTGCATTCCCCTTTCAAGAGGTTTATAATTGTGAAAAGAAAGCTAGGGATTTATATCCCTGTTCATGAATCATCTCTGACTTTATGGTATGACGAGTCACTTTAACTTCTTTTTTGAAACACCAGTTTCATCTGTAAAAGAAGGCTAATGCCACATCAAACATGAAGTAACCATAATCTGGGAATGCAGTCACAGAAGCATGAAGTTAACAGAAATCTGATGTCAGGATGCCCTGGCATGAAGATTCTAAATATTTTCATAAAGAAAGTACTCTGAACTCTTGACAGGGATGGTTTACAATTTGAATTCAGGATTCACGTCATCACATAGGAGGCAAATAAAAATTATTGCTAAGGGGTGGGGTGGGAAAGGGAGACCTGAAATGCTCCATAAAGAAAAGAAAACAAAGGAAACTGAGAGAGGAAAATAGAAAGAAAAAAAAAACAATAACAAAAATAAAAACATGATTCTTGACTTTGAGAATGTGATCTACAAGGAAACTTCAAGAGAACAGAAAGTAGTCTTCAAAAGAGAAGAATGGAGGGAAGGCCTAAAAATGAAAGTCATATTAAGGTGTTGGCAGCTTTTTTTATGTCCATTGAGAGCACAGTTTTATTGTTGTTCTTGTTCTTGTTCTTAAGGCTAAATTATAGCAAATCAGTTTTAGATTAAATATTGCTCTAACTATTGTTGCTATTGATGTTACTACTATTCAAGACTAGAACAGGCTTCAAAAAGACTTGTAAGAGTCTATGAGTCTATGCTAGTCTGACTGAGCATGAAAGTTCTTAAGTGGTGATTCTTATTCTCAGTAATACTTATGAAAAGGATAAACATTTTGCTGGAAAGTCTCAAGTTCTATAATTAATATGAGTAAACTTACAACATCATTTCATAGAAATGACCAATTTTTTAAAAAGATACAATCCTGTAATAAAAAGTAGTACTTCTCCAAAGAATAAAAACTATATAGAATCATAGATCCAAAGCAGGAAGGAGCCTCAGAAGCCATCAAACCCATTCCCCTCATTTTGCAAATGAGGAAACTGAGACCTTGGTTAGTTAAGTGACAAACCCCAGATCATACAGGGAGTGAGATAGGATTTAAATCCACGACCTTGGCCTCCTGGGCCAATACTCTTTCTTCATTGTACCATTCTCTAATTCTTCAAAGCTTTTTAAGATCTGTAATTTCATCAGCCCTCCATCTCTTACTAATTTTCATGAGTTCCTTTTCCCCAAAAAAGTAAATCAAGGCAATTTGCCAAGAGCTCCCTCTTTCCCTTTCCTCCTCAATTCATATCACTTGTCTTCCCCCATTATCTCCTCCTTCATGCCTGTTTCTGACGAAACTATGGCTCTTCTATTTACCAAGGCAAGCCCCTCTTCATGAAGCCTTAGTTCCATCCCCTCACATCTTTTCTAGCCTATCACTCCCTGACTATCAGTCCCATTCTCCCACTTGTCTTCGATTTCCATTTACTGGCTCCTTCCCTATTGTCTACAAAGATGCTTGGTTCTCCACCACCTTTGGAAAAAAAAAAATCTTTTTTGATCCAACCATCCCCACTGGATATCAGATATAATCCAGTATTTTTCCTGCCCTTCTTTGATAAACTCCTGGAGAAAGTCTTTTACATTGGTGCCACCACTTCCCACCCTTGCTTCTAACACCTCTGAAGTCTAGTTTCTGATTTCATCATTCAACTGAAGCTGCCCTTACCAACAATATTTTAACTGCAAAATCTAATGGCCTTTTCTCAAATCTTCATCCTTCTTGACATCTCTGCAGCATGTGACACCGTTAATCAAAAGCTCTCTCAAATAATTCCTCCATACTAGATTTCCTGACATAGTTCTTCCCTAGGTGGCAAAGCAAAGTGTTAGGCCTGGAGTCACAAAGACTTGAGTTCAAATCTGAATTCAGACACTAGCCATGAGACTATGAAAAAAAATCACTTCATCTTTCTCAGTCTGCGTTTCCTCACTGCAAAATGGGATAATAAACATGCCTCTTAGGGTTATTGTGAGGATCAAATGAGAAAAGATACATAAAGTACTTTGCACACCATAAATTACAACATAAATGCTAGCTATTATTACCATTATTCAACCAAATGACTCCAAAGAAATTAGACTATGATACCACATGTTGGTTGAACTTTACTTTTTTCCTTCTTTCTATCATATCTCTCTGAATCCAAGTTCCCACATTATCCAGATTAGCCTATAGAAGTTGAAATAGGTTTTTCCTTTTCTCCTTTGTCCGATAGTACTCAATCCTGCTAGTAAGCACTATAGATTTTACTAAGTGACATTACAGGGAAAACACAGGGTATGAGAATAAGGCAGCTAGATGTCTCAGTGGACAGAGTGCTGGGCCTATAGTCAGGAAGACCTGAGTTCAAATCTAACTTCAGATGCTTAACTGTGTGACTCTGGGAAAGTCACTTAACCTTTGTTTGCTTTAATCCACTGGAGAAGGAAATGCCAAACTACTCCATGATCTTTGCCAAGAAACCCCATATATAGTATTGGCATGATATGGTCTATGTGGTCACAAAGAGTTATACATGACTTAATAACAACAACAACGAGGATAAGAAAATGTTTAAAAAGTTTATAGCTAATTCATCAATTAATCCTGACTCTATATGCAAGACTACAGGGAATTAGGTTCTGGTCTTTCTGAGTTCTTCCTCTCTTATTCATTTGACCTTTTTCACCACCGACACTCCTTGTCTAATAGTAATAATGTTATAATAACAAGCATTTATATAACCCTCTAAGGTTTCCAAAGAGCTTTATACATTATCTTATTTGATCCTTATAACAACCCTGTGTGGTAGGTAATATTATTATTATGTTCGTTTTACAGATGAGGAAACCAAGGCTGCGTAAGACTTGTCTAGGATCACACAGCTACTAAGTGTCAGAGGTGGTATCTGAACTGAGGTCTCCCTAACTCCAAGTCTATTCACTGAGCCTATCCAGAATCAATCAGCCCAACACTATCAAGTTGTATGGCAATGTGATATTAAGTTTTAAGTTTCTTGATGACATGGATTCGGTTTGGTAAACCTGTTAGTTTTACCAACTTTTCTAAAAGTTTCTCCTGGCTTTAAATACAAGAGACCCTGGCCTCTTCTTGCTATGTTCTGGGGTAAGATTAAAAAGTAGTAGTACAGGGGGCAGCTAGGTGGCACAGTGGATAGAGCACCAGCCCTGGATTCAGGAGGACCTGAGTTCAAATCCAGCCTCAGACACTTAACATTTACTAGCTGTGTGACCCTGGACAAGTCACTTAACCCCCAATTGCCTCACTTAAAAAAAAAAAAGTAGTAGTACATGTGTCTTTCTCCTAGGTTTCAAGTCTTTAGAGTTTACAGTCACCTCCCTTGTGTCTATGGCCACATAACCTGGCTTCTTTGATGAGGAATACTCTACCCTAGGTAGTCCCCAAAGCTTTCCTCCTCTAGATTTCTACAAAGACCACAGCAATCACCTACTAAGTCATCCTCTCTAGTCCTAGATGTTTTGCCTAAAGTGAAGTGACCAGATAATTGTAATACTGGTCCTGTCCACACTAGTGTAGTGTGCATCTATGGGAATGGGCCTTCAGGAGCCATCCTACAGAACATTCATTGTAGCCTAGACACTTCTGGTTGAAGCCTTGCTAAAGAAGAGGTTCCCAAATGGTCCCCATGGTCCTCATCACTGGACTCCATGTCAAGTACTATCAGCAACTGAGCCAAGAAGAATCATCTATTCAGTAGACTAAAAGGAGGAGGCAAAGACATTGCACCACCACCTCTTCCCATCTTTCAAGCAAGTGAGAACTCTGTTATCTCTCCCTTTGATTTCTGGAGCAGAGCTGAAGGCATCTTGCCTTCTTTGCTTCCCCAGCAGCAGTTACAGCAACTTGTACTCACATGGTTCTAAGACCATGTGTATGTCTAGAAGTGCCTGAGACTAGATCTCGGGTCCTAAGCTCCCTCTTCTATTTTGTGTTACTTTTTCTAAGCAGAAGAGACCAAATAATTGTCCTGAAGTATACATACCTAGCTATGATAGTACCTCAAAAACTACAGTGGGCTGACATCACTAAGAGGCCTGAGTGCTAGTTGTCCATTGGAAGGTACTTCCTGCAGCTCTTCCCTTCTCAGAGGAGATGACCAGGAGAATAAGCTGTGCATGCTGGTCTAACCAGAAGATATGGACCTTAAGGGATTTGTTCAAATAGCGCAGACCTGATATGAGACGAATTTGAAATAAACGCTGGTTCTTCAACAGTGCTGTCAAATATTTCATGTTTTAAGTCTTTTCCAAAACTTATGAGTCTTGTGTGTTTTAAGCATTCCTTTCATGGTGGGGAAAATAAACAGCTATACCTGATAACTGCTACTCTGTACGCTGAGTAACTTTTCTTGAACGGATGCTGTTAGTCCCTTTTAGAAAACCCCAGACATGAGCCAAATCCAGACCAAAAAGAGGTTTTGTTTAAAGAGGTTTTCCTGGAATAACTCCAGTGGGTGCAAGATAAGCCAAGAAGCTAAAGAAAAGCCTGACCATCTTCTCATTAGGATCAGGATCCCCCAGAACCTGGTCTGAGAGGGATGCCCCAATGTGCAATATTCAATCAACAATCACACAGTAAGTGCCTGCTATGTACCAAATACTCGGTATACACTGGTATATTCACTTTATTGCCTTCAACTAACATCTAGATTCCTTTATGGAAGCCACATGGCCTGAAAACCACCTAATTAAGTCTACCAATAATCTCCTTCCCTGAGATCTTTCCAAGGTCAACTTTAGTTTGAGTTAGTGTTTCCTGTTTAAATCTCACAACCTGTGTAGCTTCCCAAGTAATTCCTGTTTCCAGGACTTCCTGGTTCCAAGATTATCCATAGAACTAGCATATATATCCTAGAGCCAATCAACAATGCCTTAGCTACTACTGATACTCTCTTCCTTGATTTCAGATTTCTGAGACACGGCTCATGCCCTGTTTTTCACAGTAGAGTAGTGTTCAGGTTTCATACTAAGCAAGGGGAAAATATTTTTCAATCATAGTAAATGAGGGGAAACAACTCCCACACGGCAACCACTCATCACCATTATTAAAGGCACTATAAAAAGCCATCTTATTTTGACCTTGTCGGTTTTTATTATGTTCAATTATTAAACATGAAGAAAAGTCTGGTATAGTAATGGGTTCAAGTCCTGGCTCCAATACTTACTATTTGAATGACCTAGAAATAATCATTTAAACTTTCTAGGTCTTCGTCCTCTCATATGTAAAATTAGCCAGTTGGGATAGGATGAATGCTATGATTCTATGATCCATCTGATTAAGAAGGAAAAAAAATGCTGGCCCAAGATGATGGTATGAGTCTTTCCTACCACAGAGTCAGAGCTGAAAGTGAGTTCATTTAGTACAATCAGGTTTTGTTTTGTTTGGTTTTTTTACAAATGAGGAAAATGGAGGCCCAGGAAGTTAAGTGACTTACCCAAGGTCACATAGATTAAAAAACCTTAGGGCAGCTAGGTGGCGCAGTGGATAGAGCACCGGCCCTGGAGTCAGGAGTACCTGAGTTCAAATCTGGCCTCAGACACTTAACACTAGCTGTGTGACCCTGGGTAAGTCACTTAACCTCAATTGCCTCACTTAAAAAACAAAAAAAAAAACCTTAGAGGCAAGATTTCTAGTTTTCTTCTTTTACACAGGACTAAAATTCAAGTCCTAGGATAAAAGTATTTCTTTTGGCCTCTAAGATATACCAAGACTACATTCTTTTGGTCTGGATTCATGATTTCATTAGTATAAAAGCTATCTGTGACAAGAACTTAGAAAGTAATCTTATACAGGTAATTTGGGAAGGCAGGCGCTAAGCAGCTTGGTGGGGTTCAGGAAAGGTCTCAAGTAGAAAGCAGTGTTTGAATTACTTCTCAAAGGAAAAGAGGGATTCTATGAAGTGGGGGTAAGAAGGAAATATATTATAGACATGGATGAGGGCCAGTACAAAGGTATGGAAACCAGAGGCATCGGCATGTGTGAGAAACAGGAAGTTTGGCTGAATTACATACAGAGTACAAGAAGGGGAGTAAAAAAAATTAAGACTGGAAAGATAGGTTAAAGGCACAATGAGTTTTGAAACAGTTTGGGCACATCTGGTTTGATATGTCCAGGCAGTAATTTGTCATGGAAGTTCAAGGGAGGAGACTGGGGTTGGATATACAGATCTGGGAGTCATCTGCATAGAGATTATAATTAAGCCCATAGGAACTAATGAGGTCACCAAGAAAGAAAGAAAGAAAGAAAGAAAGAAAGAAAGAAAGAAAGAAAGAAAGAAAGAAAGGAAGGAAGGAAGGAAGGAAGGAAGGAAGGAAGGAAGGAAGGAAGGAAGGAAGGAAGGAAGGAAGGAAGGAAGGAAGGAAGGAAGGAAGGAAGGAAGGAAGGAAGGAAGGAAGGAAGGAAGGAAGAAGAATATGGGGCCTTGAATAAAGCCTTGGAGAACACCTGGAGTTATGGGTTTGATTAAGAAAGATGAACCAGGGGCAGCTAGGTGGCGCAGTAGGTAAAGCACCAGCCCTGGAATCAGGAGGACCTGAGTTCAGATCCGGCCTCAGACACTTAACACTTACTAGCTGTGTGACCCTGGGCAAGTCACTTACCCTCATTTCCCCCCCAGCCCCCCCCCCAAAAAAGAAGCCTAAGGAGAAGTTAAGACAATAAGAGAAAAACCAGGAGAGAGAAGTGCCTGAAAAGTCTAGAGAGGACAGAGTACCCAGGAAGAAAGACTGTTCAACAATGTCAAACACAACTGAGAAGTGGATAAGGATGGGGACTGAGAAAAGACCTTCAGACTCTTCAATCAAGAGATCACTGATAACTTTGGAGAGAACAATTTTAACTGAGTAATTAGGTTAGAATCCAGACAGCAACGGGGTGGGAAATGGGTAAAGAGAAGAAGTATAGGCATCCTGTAGACAAATACACACACACACACACACACACACACACACACACACACACACACACACACACACACACACATTTTCCCCTAGAAACAGTCAAGTGTTTTGCTCAGGGTCACTCTGCCTGTATGTGTCAGGAGCAGGGCTTAAATACAGGTCATCCTAATTTCAGGAGCCAGCTCACTAAGCAAGAAGGTCTCTTTACCAAGATTACATGTAAGAATAAAACATTTTTTTCTTTTCCAAGACTCCCCCCTCCCCAGTTCCCTTTAGTCAGCTCCCACTATACTTACTACCAGCCTAATGGACTTTCTGGCAGAAACTATAAATTCTAATGCCTTCTTGGCATATTTCCCCCTATGAACACATTTAATCAAATGTACTCCTCATCTCACAACTGTTGTTGTTTTTAAGAAATAATCTATAACTGAATGAGCAAAGTGATGGAAATCACCTGATAATAATAAACTATTTACCAGAAGCAAGCTAAGTTTCCAGAGGATGATATTTAAATCAAAATGGTCATCTGCAAAACTTAAAAAATGAAGTAAACTTTAAAATATAGACATTGATCCACACCCTTGGTCTACATCTGCTTTTGCTTTGAAATGGGGAAAGCCCAGGTTACACCTCTTTGAAAAGGTTAAGCATAACTTCCCCTAGTTCCTTCCAAAACCAAAGTATATTATGACATTTATTGGCTGAGTCTCCAAATATGCCTTGCAAATATGTGGTAAATACTTTTTCAGAGATGAGGCAAGATTCAGGTATGCAAAAGGAAATGCTAAAATGGGTCTTACTTCTATAGCATTAAAAGTGCTTAGGGAAATGATTTCACAACTAGTCTCTTGAAAGGTACCCCCTCCTGACAGAGGTGTAATGGATACATATTATAAGGATTTTCTTTGTCCTTTTTTCCCAGTAGGAAGAAAAGGTTTGGAGAGGACAAAAATAATTAATTGGGGAAAAAATGTAAAAAAAAGTTAGAATGCATTTTAGCAAAATGTAAATATAATGTAGCTAGCCACAAAATTCACATACTTCCCTTAGTTAGGAAGAACTCAATTCAAATTCCATTTTGGACACTTACTAGCTCTGTGACAACCTCTCTCTGCCTCCGTTTTCTTTCTTCTGAAAATGTTGATACTAGCATATCTCTCATGGAGTTGTTGTAAAGGATCAAATGAAATATTATGTGAAGTGATTTGCAATTCTTAAAGCTCCATTTAAAAGCTAGCTATTCTGGTTCTTACCACTATTATCACCACCACCACCACTGGATACATGGAAAGGTTTTTAAAGGTTATGACATCACAAGTCCATTGGAGCTCATGAGGCCATTATTTTTTAATTCCTTCTGGCATTTGCTACTGCTTATTCTCGATCATCCTCTCTTAATATACTTACTATGATTTAAAACTAAATACTTTCGAGGCAGCTAGGTGGCACAGTGGATAAAGCACCGGCCCTGGATTCAAGAGGACCTGAGTTCAAATTTGACCTCAGACACTTGACACTTACTAGCTGTGTGACCCTGGGCAAGTCACTTAACCCCCATTGCCCCATGCAAAAAAATAATAATAATAATTAATTAATTTTTTTAAAAGCTAAATACTTTCCATTTTAAATTAAAATTTTCTTTTCATTGTCCCCAAAACTATTTAAATTACATAACACAGAGGTAGCTAGGTGGCGCAGTGGATAAAGCACCAGTCCTGGATTCAGGAGTACCTGAGTTCAAATCTGAACTCAAACACGTGGCACTTACTAACTATGTGACCCTGGGCAAGTCACTTAACCCCCATTGCCCCACCAAAAAAAAAAAAAAACCCCAAAAGACAAATAAATTACATAACACTTCTCACATATATAATCAACTTTCTCACCACACTAAAAATGAGAGGTAGATGGCCAGATGGCCCTGAGGAAGATGTAGCCAAGGTAAGGGATAACTGGAGGCAGAGGAGAGGTCAGGTTTGAAGTGAGCAAGCTCAAGAGAAATTTTCTCACAGAATCTTAATGGGATTGATGAGGCAAGCATGTATTAATATTAATAAGGATCCATAAGGAAACTGAAATTATTTCTAGTGACAGTTGACCACAGACACTCAGCTCAGGATACATAAGTCACCGCCAAATTAGGAGCTGTGGAGAATGAGTTCTGCTACTCTCAGCAGAAGGGGCAATGACCATAACAGTTTAAGACCTAATCCAAAGGTCAGTCTTATTGAATCTTCCCCTTCAGGTTGACACCTATCCAGCACAAAAACTTTCTAAGAAAAATGTTAAGATATTTGTTGAGTAGTAAAGCACTGACTTTAGCCCCTTCCTCTTCTGTTCTAGTAAAAGGCAGAAGTAATCCATTTGTTATCTGTTATTTTTAGATGTGTAAATCAATATATATTTATTTATTTAAAATAGCACTAACAGGGCAGCTAGGTGGCACAGTGGATAAAGCACCAGCCCTGGATTCAGAAGGTCCTGAATGCAAATCCAGCCTCAGACACTTGACACAGACATTAGTTGTGTGACCCTGGGTAAGTCACTTAACCCTCACTGCCCCAGCCCCAAAAAAATAATTAATTAAAATAAAATAAAATAAAATAATTAATTAATAAAATAAAATACCACTAACTATTCAGAATCCTTGTGTTCTGCTTTTGTTTTGTTGGGTCTACACTATTGTGTGGTATGAATAATACAGCAAAAATGTTTTAACATTTTACTAAACTTCAAGCATGAATTACTTATTTCTTCAGAAGAATAAAACTGTATTTAAAAAAAAAAAAGAAAAAACGAAAATCCAAACTACACCCTTCCCACCATTGTGCCAAGAAATGATATTCAACTAAGGTTTTAGTGTAGTGCTTTCTAAAAATAGGGGGATGAACTTGCCAAGCTTTGGTGATTCTATTTTTCTCTAATGTGTACATTGCTTCTACTATCAACAAATAAGGAGGCAGTGTTACAGAGGTGGCTTTTGTTTGTTTTTTAATGCAGCAAGGTAGCAGATCCAGGTTCTAGTCCCTCTTCTATTTCTGAGCAAATCACTTAACCCTAAAGCTCAGTCATTTCATTTATAAAATGGGGAAAACTTCACCTCCCCAAAGACTGAACCAGATTACTTTCTAAAACCCCATTCAGTTCTAAAATCTATGAAAGATACATATAATAAGGCACAATTTTCAATAGAAACAACATGTGCCAAGTTAGAAAAGGGAGCAATTTATATGGGTTTGTGCTTTTCAAGTGATATGCAACTTAAAATGGGTTGGACACAGAGGAGACAGAGAGAATGAGGGAGGGTTTTAAAAGGCCAGCAGAGAGGATAGCTTTGATCTCGTAGGCCAAAGGGAGCCACTATCATTTCTTAAGCATGGAAGGAATGTGATGAAAGTAGTGCTTTAAGAAGATTAATCTGGTAGCAGTACGAAGAATAAATTAGAGAAGAAAAAAAGACCAATGGCAAAAATCCAGGTGTGGTGTAATGAAGACCTTGAGGAGGGTGATGGCAGTGAGAATGAAAATGAAGGAACAAATTTAATGTTTTGGAGGGACAACTGACAGGATTTAGTAACTGATTACATGAAAGTGGCAAATGACATCAAAAAATGGAAGACAGCTCCATGGTTTTGAAACCTGAAGTAGAGAGGTGCCTTTAATAGAAAACGGGGCTAGCTCAGAAGGGTATTTGTTTGAAGGAAACAAACTCTATTTAGATATGGTGAGTTTGCAGTGACAATGAGATATCCAAGTGTAAATATATTAAAGACAGCTGGAAATACTGGACTGTGGCTTAGGTGAGATCTGAGCTAGGCATGTAGATTTGGAAGGCGACAGCATAGATATGGTTGCTGAAACCGTGAAGACAGATCATTCCTCTAAAAGGAAAGAATGGACAAAGAGAAGAACAAAGAGGCTGGGACTCAACAAGTATTTATTTAGCACATTGCTCCAGAGCCAGATGATTAAAGAGCCATAAACTAAGATCTGAAGTACACTCAAACTTAAGATAAGGGGAAAATAAGAGCAAAAAACAAAGAAGCATCAGTAAGAATTAGTTCAGGGGCAGCTAGGTGGTGCAGTGGATAGAGCACCAGCCCTGGAGTCAGGAGGACCTGAGTTCAAACTCAGCCTCAGACACTTAACACTTACTAGCTGTGTGACCCTGGACAAGTCACTTAACCCCAACTGATCCCCCCCCCCAAAAAAAGAATTTAGTTCAGGTAAGTCTCTGAAAGCCAAGGGAAGCAGAGAGTGGCCTACAGTATTAAAAGCAAAAGACATGTCAACAAAATTGAGGTGCAAGGGAGACCCTTTTAGAGTTGACTAAAATTAGCTGAATTGTGACCTTAAAAATAAAAAGTACAGTTTAAGAAATGTGGTAAGTATGGGAGCCAGATTACAGGGGGTTAATCATACTGCTATGATAACGTGAAGGGGGAAAAAAAAAAAAAAGCAGCTGCCAGTAAACTGAAGGTGAAATTCAGAGATAAGGGAAAAGTACATTTAATAATTGAAAGGGGACAAACTTTATCTGAAGAAAGCTTCATGGGATTTTTTAACACCTCCGCAGAAGATATAGACCTTTGGTGTTTCAAAATCTCCCCAAAGAATCAAGTAAGACATGGAAGTCAATTTTTCTATAACTGAAGGGCAAAATAAAAAAAGAGGGAGCTAGTTGTGATAGTGATCCCAACTTGATTTTTCTTAACTCAAGATATCTAAATATGACATTTAATTATATACATATATGTGTGTGTGTGTGTGTGTGTATATATATATATATATATATATATATATTTGGATGAGTTCAATAAACATATTGAATGAAATATTACTTAAGACAGCAATAAATTAATTCATTCGATTCATTTGCTTATATTTAATGGGTAAATACAGAAATACTGGATAGGAAGTCTATATTACTAAGATTCTATTCCAGTCTGTATAACCAACAGGAGTTGTTTGTTTGAGGAACTAGATGGGGTTGACTTCATCCATTTAACTCAGGCTTCTCTACCTGGAAATCCTGAACTTAAAAAAAAAAACCTATTAAAATATTTTTTAAAACTATTTTTAAAAATTCTTTTAAAAATTATTAAGATTTTTAACAGAATTGGTTTCTTTTGGAGTCCTATGCAATTTTGTTTTATGTATCTGAAAATATGACTCTGAAAAGTATACATTATACAAAAAAAAAAGTGAGGAACCCCTGATCTGGCTAAAATTTCTCTAACTGTAAGATGGAGATTATATACATAAGGCAACTCTTCACTTTCTTTACTACCTAGGATGGAGATAATGACAGGGATAGGGACTGGACCTGTGTATGTTTATTGGTAGAGGAAACGCTCAAGTATGAGAATTTCCTGCACCAACACAGGTTGCCTCTGCAACTTACAGTCATAGAGAGTTGCCCAGAGCACTGAGAGATAAAGTAACTAGCCCAGGGTCACACAGCCAGTAAGTGTTAGAGGCAGGATTCAAAGCCAGTTATTTATCACAAATTGTGATACTATGGGGGGAAAACCCACAAAAAAATTCCAAAAATTGCATTTAATTCAAAAGTTTCAACTTCATCAACATCACAAGTCCTCAAAGAAGAACTATGTCAATTAAACTGAGGCAAAAAGAGAAAACTTAAAGAGTTGATTAGAATAAAGTGACTAGTAACCTTAAAACTAAAAAATTAAATTTAAAAAATTGCCTACTAAAAAGCCCATCCAATTTGGCAGGATATGTTTGAGCTTGGTCTACTGGTCTAATCCACAGAGTGCCCAAAGTCACTTCTATGCCATGAAATCATTGGGGGAAAGCCTTTTGTAGAGAACAAAGTATACACAGTTTAAGCCACCTCTGAATTATTTAGAGTGGTGGTATAATCATCTATATTGATAGATACAACAATCATGTCTGACTCATTTCCCATTAGGCTACATTCCTATGGACTGGGCTCCATCATGATCATGATCATGATCATGCTCCCAGAAACTTCTTCATCAGGAAACTCATCATCCTGAGATAGTGCATCACCCTTGACAATCATATCCCATCACCATTACCTTCAATACCCTACTTCCTTTTGAAGAATGAAGCAAAGAACTCCTCCCAAAGCCTCCATTTATGGGGGAGGGGGGCTCCCAAACCAGTCATATCTTCATTTATCTCCAGGCTTCACTCCTTTGGAACGGACTCATGATGATGTTACCAAGTGCCACCCCCACATTCCATTTTCCTTTTAGTTACCTTACCCTAATATATTGAAAGCTTCTTGAGGGTAGGGACTGTATTTCATTTTTATTTTTGAATCCTGTGTTTGGCACTGTGCCTAGCACATAGTTGGCACTTAACAAATATTCTTTGAGTGATTCCAAAGTCTAAATCTATCCCTAGTTCAAATCTCACACCTAAGACACTGTCTTACATTTCCAACTAATTTTAATTATGTATTATGTAATTATATATGATAATTATATATTATATAATTATATATTCTAATTATACATAAAGCATATACTACCAGCCTATAGATAATTAAGAATTAGCTGTACCTAACAAAGATATTATTTATGTAAAGCAATTTGTATTTCTTTGTACAGTGACAGCAGAAAAATAAAAATTATAGCAAAATAGAAGCAAGCATAGGACAGTGAAGAAAATGTTAGCTCTGGAGTAGGGGAGACCTAAGTTCACATCCTGCCTCTCACATTTATGAGATATGTGACCTTGGGCAAGTTAGCAAACTTCTCAATGACTCATGAAAATTTCTAAAACTATAAGTTATTGAAGAATTCTTGATCTGTATAAGTGGAGCTAGGTTTTTTGTTGTTTTTTTTTTTTTAAATTAGAAGTTTCCCATGTGAGTGAAATCATATGATGTATACACATATACACACACACAATTCAGTGATTTAGGCTTATTGAAGAAGACCTATCTGAATCAACAGAGTCTGAATTATGCTAAGTTCTGGAAAGAAATAAAATAATATTCCTTTCATATGCCTATGGTAACCAGAAACAGATAAATGAAGTAGCAGTATGACACAGTGAAAGGAGCACTGAGTTTGGAGTCAGAAGACCCGAACTCAAATCTTGTCTGTCACTTACTACTGGTACAACCTTCTTATATAACCTTCTCTGGATCCCAGTTCTCTCATCTATAAAAGGAGAGGGTTCAACTAGTAAGTATGACTAGACGACTCAGGTCCCTTTCAGTTCTAAATATAGGATTCTTAAGAAAGGGTTGCCTAACAGAGGCTATAATGAGGCCCAACTTAACAAATGGTAAGACAAAGTTTATAACGGGAATGCCAATTAGTTGGATGCCAACAATCCACAGGCAATATGGTGTTCTTTAAAGCACATTAGTAAAGAAGAGACTCACAGTCTAGATTTTGCCACTAAATAGCCATGTTACCTTGGTGAGTAACTTCATTTCTGAGGCCTCAGTTTCCTCATCTGTAAAAGAAAAAGGTAAAAATTTATGCTCTCTAACAGAGACATAGGAAATAGAACACTGGGTCCAGAATCAGGAAGACCTGAATTCAAATATGGCTTCAGACACCTTCTAGCTGTGTGACCCTAAACAAGTCATATAACTTCTGTTTGTTTCAGTTTCCTGGACTGTTAAATGGAGATAACAGCACCAACCTCACAGAGTTACTGTGAGAATAAAATGAGATATCTGTAAAGGGATTAGCACAGTGCTTGGCACATAGTAGGTGCTATATAAATATTTATTCTCTTCTCTCTCTCCCCTTCTATGGTCTCTTCCAACTCCAAAATTATACGGTCCATAAATAAGCTTCCAAAGTGCTTGAAAGTTGATGAAAAGTGTACCTTTAAACATTTTAAACACTATCCATGAAATTGTGATTACACTATTAATTCAACCCAGTCCCTGACAAATTATCACCAATTACAGATAAGTGTGGTCTGAATTAATGAGGTTTTCTGTAATGTTTAGGGGCTCATTCCTGTGTGTATTCCATTTTAAAGGGAAATATTTGACAGTCACAGTAACCAAAAGTAAAACCAAAGTCCAAACTGATGTTTTCTTTGGTTTGGATTTTCAGCTTTCTGCCAGGGCTCATGTGAGATTCAGATCAACAAAATGACTGAATCAGGACTTAGCACCCTACAACACAACTCTAAATATTTTAGACTACACATACTTTTAATCTTAAAATGCCAAATTTCCTATTAATTTTGTTGAATCTGTTCAAGGCTAAATATATACAACAGACATTACAACTACTCTTTTCCAAAGTTTAAAAAAAAAAGTATTTCACTACCATTCTATCTTGAATTAAATCTGAGACTGATTTCCTCTCAGCTTTTCCCCCTGAATATGTACAACGGAATAAACCCACGGGACTATCTATATTAATGTAGAAAGTTTCTCAATCACAAAGGAACTCCAGCAACACATATGTATCATATAGGTAATGTACCTCAGTTCAGCATGTTCAGGATATGAGTTGTAAGGGGAAAATAGGCAGTGATTCTCAAGAGCTGGTTCAACTAGAGAGGCAAAGTGGGAAAGAGCACTAAATTAAGAGTCAGAGGTTCTGTCTATCTATTTGACCATGGGTAAGTCATTTCTTAGCCCACTTCCTCAGCAGTAGAAGAGATATAAATTCTTATGCAGAGCAAGGGAATGAGCACTTAATACAGGACCTACTATATATGCCAAGTACTCACTAAGCACCTTACAAATATGATCTCATTTCATCCTCCCAATAACCCAAAGGGGTTCTTTGTGTTCAAAGTGATCCTTGCTAGTGATCCTTTCCACTTAATTTGCTGCCCTCATCAATGGATTACCAAGTATATTGGTGATGTCATTAAGGATTTTCATTCCAATGAAACCACAAATGCAACATATATGTGTCTGCTTATCCTATGAGCCTCTTGTCCAGGTCTTCTCATAAATTTCATACCCAATATGCTGAAAAGTCTTCCTTGCTTTTTCCTTACCTTACACTCAAGCAAACAGCCCATCTTTTTCAATCTTTGGCCAAGGCAACCCATGTTCATAACCTTGAAGTAATCTTGGACTCTTTCTTCTCCTCTCATTCATGTACCAAATCTTGTCAATTCTACCTCCTAATAACTCTTTATATCTGCTCCCGTTTGCTTATTCCCATCACCACCAGCCACATACAGCTTCATTAACCACCCAACTAGACTATTTCAATACCCTCTGAGGTCCATCCTTTTACACTATCTTCAGAATAATGTTTCTTTTGGACAGAACTGATTCAGTCACTCCTTTACTCAAAAATCTTTAGTACCTACTGAGTAAAGTTCAAAGTCCTCTCCTTGGTTTCCAGAGCCATCTAACCTTTTCAATCTTATGTCATATCACTTCCCACCACATAGCCTAAATTCAGGCCAAATGGGACAGCTTTCTAACCTCCAACAGTCAGTCAGTAAGTCAACAAATATTTATTTAATGTCTACAATGTATCAGACACTGTACTGGGCCAATGAAGTCCTCTCTCATCTCTATGCCTTTGATAAACTATTTCCTCTAATTAAAATGACCTTTCTTCCTCTCTTCTTATATTCCTTCTTTCATGAAACATTTCCTACGAGGTGCTAAAAGTGTTTCCCCTCAACTCTCACACAATGCTCTATTTTTACCACTTTAATATATTTATCATTCAATACCAGATACTGTGGTTAGCTATGTTTGTGCCTTATCATACTAATAGACTATGAGCTCTGTGAGGGCAAGGTACATTTAGTCTTAGTTGAGGAAAAGATAAGTTAAATGTCACCTCATATTTTATCTAAACTTTGTATTTTCTCCACAGTCAAGCACAATGTTCCTAATACATTAAGAGTTTAATAAGTGGGGCAGCTAGGTGGCACAGTGGATAGAGCACTGGCCCTGGAGTCAGGAGGACCTGAGTTCAAATCCGGCCTCAGACACTTGACACTTACTAGCTGTGTGACCTTGGGCAAGTCACTTAACCCCAACTGCCTCACCAAAAAAAAAAAAAAGAATTTAATAAGTGTTTGTTGAAATACGATTATTATAACCAAAAATGAGGGAGTAAAAATCTTTACCTATTCCTACAAAGTCTGAATACTGTACTGCCAACACTTTATCAATTAATCAATCGATAAGCATTTATTAAATGTCTATTATGTATTGGGCACTATTCTAGAGGCTGGGAAAACAAAGATAAAAATGAAATCATATCTATCCTAAATGAGCTAATGTTATACCATTGGATAAAACAAATACACATAAGTTGATAGGAGATATAGATATATAGATATACACATAGATGTTTATGTGCATATACATACACATATATATACATACATAGCAAATATTTCAAGTGACAATCAATAAACAAGCATTTAATAAGTGTTTACTATGTGCCAGGCTAAGAACTGGGGGAGGGGAAAGAGGAAGATACAAAAACAGTCCCTGCACTTAAGAGTCTTACATTCTGGGGGCAGGTAGGTGGTGCAGTAGATAAAGCACTGGCCCTGGAGTCAGAAAGACCTGAGTTCAAAACTGGCCTCAGACACTTGACACTTACTAGCTGTGTGACCTTGGGCAAGTCACTTAACTCATTGCCCCTCAAAAAAAAAAAAGATGCTTGCATTCTAATGGTAAGACAGGTACTACAGATATAGATATAAAGAATCATACATAGGGGGCAGCTAGGTGGTGCAGTGGATAAAGCACCGGCCCTGGATTCAATAGGACCTGAGTTCAAATCTGACTTCAGACATTTGACACGTGCTAGCTGTATGACCCTAGGCAAATCACTTAACCCTCACTGCACCACAAAAAAAAAGAATCATATATACCAAGGAAAGAGAAAGTAACCTTCAAAGGAAAGCCCCTAACAGCTGAGAAGACTGAGCAAAGCTGCCTGGATAAGGTGTGTTTGGGATGAATTTTGACAGGGTGTTGTACATATAATGGGTCAGGATAGCTAGCTTGTAGGGTTTGTAGAGAGGTATAATAAGATAACTGTAGAGGTAAGAAAGGACCAAGTTGTGAAGAGCTTTAAATGCCAAACAGAAGTTTACTTTTGAGACCACAGGTAATAATAGGGAATCACTAGAGTTTACAGAAGTAGGAAGGTGGCACATCTAGGCCTAAGCTTATAGAGGATAAATTGGAATCAGAGAGTCTTGAGGCAACAGACCAATTAGGAGGCCATTACAATAACCCATGCAAAAGGTGATAAGGGCTTGAACTGGTAGCTATGTCAGTGGGGATAAGGTCATATTGTGGGAATAGAAAGGGCAAGATTTGGCAACTGACTGAATATGTGGGGTGAAAGTGAAGAGCTAAGGAAGTAATAACTGGCCATTGCGCAATGACTATATTAAAAATATTACTTGATGAAACAATAAGGCAGCACTTGTTCCAAAGCAATCTTTATGGAAGGATTAGGGAGTAACATGGATAGGCATTACACATGTGATAAGAAGGCATAAAGAAGGGAGGCAATCACTTCAATGAAATCATCATCTCTCATTGCTTCAAACTAAGAATCAGACAGTATCTCCATATGGAAACTTTCACATTAATATTAACAGTTCCCTAAACTAAGATCCACCTTTACCAAGAGTCTAGATTTAATTCAGATTACACTAGACAACAGTAACAATACCCTTCTCATTCTTTATCTTCTGAATTTCTCTAGACCTTTACCAAGAGTCTAGATTTAATTCAGATTACACTGGACAACAGTAACAATATCCTTCTCTTTCTTTATCTTCTGAATTTCTCTAGACCAAAAGTGGAATTTGAACAGTAGGGAAATCTGACTTGAGAAATATTCACAATAGCCCCTCAGAAAATTGAGTGCAGAAGCTAACAAAGATGTTTCCATCATTCCTATAACCATCAATGGCCTATGGGCCATGAATTAAGAGAAAAGGGTAGGGGGAGTCAATTGTGCAGAGATTGGCAGCCTTTCTGAAGTAGAAAGCCAAAGTGACCACAGCGTGGGGAATGGGATGTGGGAAGAGTAGGAACAATCCCAGAATAGGCAAGCACTGCTAAAATTAAAAAAAAAAATTTTAAAACCTACATCTAAATCTCATCAAAAGCTTTTGTAAAAGATATGTGTCCAGAGAAGGCTTGAAATAACGCTTAATACAGTTTTCTGATTATCTTTATTTGACTAGTTTTAACCATGCTCATTTTCCCCAGAGCTATGTCAGTTAACCAAATAAAGATTATACTTTGAAACACTAAATAATCAGAGCATTTTATACTACTGACATATGCTATAATCATCAAGGGTCAACATACACCTATGAAAAGATTTAAATTAAACACACTGAGCAAAATATGCAGAACACTATACACATATACATAAATACACACACTAACTACAACATAATGAAAAAAATTCACTAAAAGGAAGCTAAATTCTCAGATGAAAAATGAGCAATGGCATTAAAAATAGTGATGTAATACTTCCCTCCTCAAGGCAGCAGGGTGGGAAACTACTAGACTAGATATTAAATAAATTATCAGAAGCACACAGTTTGCATTGGTTCTTTTTTTTTTATTCAACCAATAAGCATTTATTAATTATCAATTAAGCACCTACTATGTATGCTAGGTATGGGTAGCCAGGCAGTATAGTGGATAGAATGCCAGATCTAAAGTCAGGAAGACTCACCTTCCTAAGTTCAAAACTGGCTTCAGACACTCACTAGTTATGTGACCCTAGGCAAATCACTTAACCCTCTTTGCCTCAATTTCCTCATCTGTAAAATGAACTGGAGAAGGAATTGGCAACCCACTCCAGGATCTTTGCCAAGAAAACCCCAAATGGGGTCACAAAGAGTTGGACACAACTGAAAAACAACTGAACAACAACAGCTTTAATATGCCATAAACTGTGCTATGACTTTTGGTATACTCTATTTGATACTAGAGGTAATTGTTTTTCTTTGTTATTAGGAAGAGCTCAGTTGGGGGACAGGGTGAGAGAGAAAAGTAGTTATTTCTAGAAATGACTTTTGTATAAAAACAAATGGTATCAATTTTTTTAAAATAAATTAAAAAATAACAAGAAATATATAGTCCTAGTATGCACACAAAACTGTGATAAGAAAAATTAAGATAGACTTATTTCCTTAGAATGGCATGCTAAATTATTGCATCTGATTTTCTTTTCGCCACCTTTTAACTGTGAGCTCAATCTCCTTTTATTTAAAAGTAGGAACAAATTAATTTAGGGGGAAAAAACAAGGAAAATCATGTTACCATAAGAGTCACAAGCATTTAGAAAACATCCTACTTGGTCACACTCAAGAATTAAATACTATGGCTACTTTACATATTACTGCAACCTAAAAATGGAATAGCTTGCCTTCTAACGCTTCTAACAGCATAAGAAAAAAGAAATCAGTGTTGCCATTTCTGGATTAACACAATTTGATAATTTACTAATCAATGGGACCAGTTCCCCAGGTAACAGCCATAGAACCAGATGCAAACGGAAACAGACCCTCCCACCATCTCTAACCTGAAAACCCAGGAAGCCAGCTGTGGCTTAACTATCATCTTAGGACCTAAATAAGAGCCCTGTCAATCAAGATAATGACACAATAATTCTAACTAATAATAATAATAATCCTGGATCACTTTTTTTTTTTAAATAGTAAACACTTTAAGGATTACAAAGTGCCTTCTTCACAACCACCCCCTAAGGTAGGTAGTGCAAAGCATTATTCCCATTTTACAGTATCACTTGGGAACCTTGACCCCAACTGGCTGAAGGCCAGGAATATTACATTTTACTTCTCCCCAAGGGTTCTCTAGTACCATGAAGGAGGTCTGGGGATATCTGGACTCTGCAAATAGCTCGAGCCCTCACTAGGGAGTGAGGACCAACAGAGTTCTCTCACATTTCAGGGGTACACCCCACTTCCATTTAATCATTAGCAGCCATATTGGCTTTTACAAAGAAATATTTACATCAAAATGTGTAATCAAAAAATATACAAACTTTATCCACCAACACATGGAATTTAATACTCCTCCCCCTTTGTACCATGTTAGTCTCTGGGGAGGGGGCAGGTACAGACACACAGGGCTAATGTGTAACAATGAGGAGAGTCCCATACCCATAGGTTTTGGGGTTCTGGTTACATTACATTTAAGGAAATAAAATCTAGGAGATAAAATGATCTGTCCATGGCCATACCCCCAAAAGTATCTAGAGTGAGATTTGAATCCTGTTCTCCTAACTCCTAACTATATATATGAGACTATCTTTCACTAAAGACAAGTCAAGATAAGGAGGACAGGCAGGGACATGGTTAAATAATATCTTAATTTTTTTTTTCAACACTTAACATTCTACTTTTGTAATAATGAAAATATCCCAGAATTGCCTTAGCAGTTCCTCCCTTCAGTCCCTCCCAAATTGGCTTTGTCTTTCAGGAAGGGGAGTGGTGTAGGCAGGGTGTCCAAGAAAGGAAGAAGAGGACTGGTTTCTTCTATCCCAAAACACACTTTCTTTCTTTTCTTTGTCCATTCATTTATTTATTTGTTTTGATTAGGTAAAGGAGACCACTCTTTGCCTTATTTCTTACTTAGCCTTAATCACAGAATGGAAGGATGTTGCCTCAAGCAAACTGAGACAGGGAAAGACCTTCCCTTAAAAAAGCCCAATGTCTCCCACTACATCAAGGCCATCTCCAGTCATCCTGCTGTGTATCTTGCCTCTGGACCCAGATGGCTCCCAAGGAGAGAGGCTGGTGACTTCGCCCAGCATTCCCTCATTTAAATTCAAATCAGTGTAAGTCATGACATCAGGGTGATGTCATGGTCCTCTCTGAGAAAGAAGGACAAACAACAACACCACCACACACACATACACTTTACACTTTTTAAAGAATCAAGCCATAATTATAATCTTCTGATGTCTTGTTATTATTCTAAAAGAAAAGATTAAGATACAAATTCTGAAAATTTTTTAAATCTACCATTCAAGAAGGAAAATGCCAGTAGGAACCACAAATAAAAATCTTTTGCAACTGATAATGCTTTTCAAATATTTTTCTCACTACTGATTATATTGAAATAATATATAGAAGTGTCTCTTTTATAAAGTAAGAGGTCTTAGAGGACAAGAACAGTGTCCAAATATTGTTCTATGTACAACTTCCAGTAGTGGGCTCAGCACCACACAGACATTTAACAAATAAAACAAAGAAATACAAAGAAATATATTTATTCTGAACCATTAGTAACAAAATTACATATAACCATACATTATCAGCATTTAAGAAAGATTATAATACAAGATAAAAAAGATCATTTCCATATGTTTCAACTCAGTTTTGCAAGCAATTGATAGAAAAGTTCATATACTTAAAAAGATTCCTTTTAATTTAAAAGATGGATTAAACATAAGTTACAAGTAAAACATTCAGTTTGAATAAGCACATCTTTGCTCTCCAAACTATTGTATGAAAACTGAATAACTATAACTTATTCTGATATTTTGTATCAACATATTAGTAGTTATTTTTCCAAATTCCCTAGGTAGAAATAAATAACAACATACAAGAGGGCTGATATAATTACATGTCAAAAAAGACAGACCAGCACCCTTACACTCAAAGTTCCCCTCTGTGGCTCCTTCATGCCCCATATGTTGCTAATAAAACTGCTTGAATCATACCTATGAGACAGTTTTACTGATATTGTATCAGATCCTTGGGTTCTTCACAAGACATATGATGTCACTAGAACTATGGCAAATGCAAATTTTAAAAATTAGTCCAATAGAAGTGTACATTATAGATACAATTTGCACTATGGCACCTTGGATTAAAATTAAAATTTTATTAGCTGATCCTTTATGCTGTAAAACATCAATTAAATTCTAGGGTGCTAATTTCACAGTGAAAACATATTATATTCAAAAGTCTAAAGACAATCTGAAATTCAAGAAAGGAGGATTTTTATCACGGTGCTACAGTGAAAACAGGTGGCATAAAACAGACCCCCAAAGGTCTGTGACACATTCACCTATCAGTATTTACACTCTCCAAAGGAAAGTGGGTTCTAGCTTAGACAGTACCTACAGCAAAATGGTCAATTCAGAGCTCCTAGAATTCCTATTGCTGGAGTCCTCAAGATATTCTCCTTAGATATGGTGGTTTTCTTCTGGACTTTTTGTACAGCAATGAATCTGCTTTCAGTTTGTGCTTAGCTCCTGAGACAGGAATGACATCATCTGTTCCAAAAACAATGTTATGATTCTGATGGGAAATCCTCTAGACCTCCAAAGTTCATGAGGTCTACTTCCCATCAAGGAGGAAAGCTCTGGAAGGGAGGAGATTGAGCCCAAGCCCGATGCCCTGGGCTATGGCTCCTCCCAACCCCTATACTCCTATAGATTCCTTCCAGGGACACTGCTTTCCTCTCAGCTAGCTGAAATCTTGAAGATTCCAAACTGGCTCTCTGGTTTTATACAGGCCCCATGAGGCTTTAACAAGTTGCCTCAGTTAATTTGAACACTCTTCCTGTTTAACAAGGACTTTTTTCTTGCACTTAGTTCTAAAGCAATTGATCAAGGAATTTTTCTGCACTTAGTCTACAGCCTATGACTTATTGATTAATCAAGATGTGCTCTCACCTGGTTAGATATCAAGGACCAGCATTTTATCACTTACTTTAAGTGGTTTGAGGTGACTTGATTGATTTGCTCAATCAATCACCACCCATACACCTACAATAGATACTATAAATATTCTGGTCAGTCAGTCAACACTCATTTATTCAGGGATTACTATGGGCCAGGCACAGTGCTGAGGCATACTAGAGTGGTATCACAATTGACAAATCCCCTAGGAACACAGTTGCTTTTAACAAAGTCAATCTGGGTATGGAAGGGTTTTTGAGAAATCCAGGTGGGTAACAAGGGTCTTTATGGACAAGCCAGAAGCAAGAACCCCACTTTCAGGCTCAAAATGAACTGGCAATGTTTAGCCTTCAGAAGACTAAAAGAGGAAAGCCTAAAAATCATGACAGTCACCTTCAAGTATCTCAAGAATTGATAGGTGATCCAAACATTTATAGTGCTTTTAAGGGGAATTGCTTAAGGATGTTCCCTAGGGCAACAGCAAAAAAGGTTCTCCTAGACATAGAATATTATCATCAAGATAAATCACCAGTATTACTACTCATAATCCCGGAGTACTAATTCCACATAGTGGAATCTGACAGCTTTCCCCATGTAATCTGTGACATACCTCAAAGTCACCTTACATAACCAACCCATTCTCTATAACTTAAAATATCTACCTAACACTTAAAACATAGAATAAGTCACTTTTTGACACCTGATTTTTTTCTATGAATTGCAATTAGTGAAATGTAGTTTAAAATCATATTGTTTTAAAGGCAATAGAGCAGTGGTTCTCAAAGGGTGGTCTGGGAGGTGCCCAAGACCCTTTCAAGCAGTCCACAATATCATAATTATTTTAATAATAATACTAAAGTGTTTTATCAGTAGATATAACCCACATAAACAAAAGCTCCTCAATAATATTTAAGAATGTATAGGGGTTCTGGAACCAACAAGTTTGAGAACCATTGAAGTACTAAATTAATGGATTGGCAATATGGCCTAATGTATTAAAATCTACAAAGACCTGTTTAATATTCCCCTAATTGAAAGTGTCCTGGTGCCAGGGTATTAACCACCTCCAAATATAAGCACTGAATGCATAAATAATTTTGTCCCCTCCCAAATCCCCCACCACAAATATGTCTGAAGCAGCATAATTTTGCACAACTCCCAGAGCTAATGATTTCCATTATAGCATTCTATCTAGGGTGCTGGATTTTAAGATTAGTCCCATAAGAACTGTGGAGTTACTTTTTTTTTCTGACAAGAATGAGCAAACAAGCTAGAGTGGTGATAATGTTACTCCCATTTAATTTTAGTGCCAAGCTGAGAAGATCTTTTTAAAGGCAAAATTATGTCACATTTTAAACAAATTAAAAACTAACCCAAATCTAAATTTAAAGTTAGAAACCAAATAAAAATACAAACCAAATTTTTAAATGAATTTTTTATTAACAAAAGACGCCTTATACAAGAAGAAGGAAGGAGGGAGGAGGGAGGAAGAAGAGGAGGGAAATGTCACCTTGCTCCAATGGCATAAAATAGAGACCTTATCTTTCTGAAAACCACATGAGAAAATCAGGGAAACACTTCATGTAATTATATCCTTTTTTAATCAAACTTTACCCTCTTCTCATCTTCTCCACTTAGAATCAAGTGTTCTTAACTTTATGCCCAATATTCAATCTGTCTCCATGGTCTGTCAATGTCACCTTTGAAATATCTCTTTCTCCCTCTGACACTGCCACCACTTTGGGGTAGGCCTCATCATCTCACTGCTGGACTACTGTAATGGCCTGATGGTGGATCTGCCTCAAGTCTCTCCCAACTTGACCCCACCCTCCATTCAAAAATCACTAAAGTGATTTTCTTAAAGCGCAGGTCCAACCATGTCACCACCACCTACTCAATAAAATGCAGTGGCTTTCTATTGTCTCCAGGACCAAATACAAAATCCTCCACTTGGCATTAAAAGTCCTTTATAACCTAACCCCTCCTACTTTTCCAGTCTTTTTGTACCTTACTCCCCCCAAGATATACTCTGATCCAATGACACTGTCCTCCTGGTTAGTCCAAAAACAAGACAACCCATTTCTCAGTTCTAGGCATTTTCTCTAACTATCCCTCATCCTTGTAATGCTATCCTTCCTCATCTTCACCTACCAGTTTCCCTGGCTTCCTTTAAGTTACAACTAAAATCCCATCTTCTGCAGGAAGCCTTTCCCAACTCCACTTAATTCTGGTAACTTCTCTCAGTTAATGATTTCCCTATTTAATTTGTATATAGCTTATGTGTATAATTTGTTTGCTTGTTTTCTCCCCCTTTAGATTGTGAGCTCCCTGAGGGCAGGGATTGTCTTTTGCCTCTTTTTGTATCCCTCATGCTTAGCACAGTGCCCAGAACAGTAGGCACTTGAGAAATGCTTACTGATTGATCTTAAGTTAGATTTCTAGAGGTCCTGAGGACTCATTTCTACCAGCCGCAGAAATGTTCTCCATTCAATCCCACTGTTATACAAAAGTGTGTGTACAAGCTACATCCATTTTTACCTTTCTAACTCAAACATTTATTAAGTATGCACACTGTGTGAGATACTAAAGGAAATACAAATAAAAATGATTTAGTCCTTACCATCAAAAAATTGACTTGTCCAAAATGACTGATTAATTCAATTTAAGGATAAAACAAAAAATCCAAGATAAACATACCAAATATCTTCTTTTTCTACATCGAGCAAGTCACTAAGCCTGACTCAGTATCCAAATCTATAAAACAGACAAGATCATCTTAATACCTGTCTACTGTTAAGAATTGGTAAAAGTCAATAAAGTATAAGAAGAGAATAGCACTTCACTTACCAAGAAAAGCCTAGACAGGACCTAATTCAATTATCTATCGTAATGGAAGCAAAGTAGTATAGCCATGATGCAAATCCTCATTTTGTGAGAATGCATATAGAATCCCACAAATTACAACTTAAAGCAGGTGCATCCAGGATTCTATGAGGCTGGAATCATATTTATAACCTCCATTAAACAAAAGAGGCACATATCCACTAAATGTTCTGGCAGCTATGGAAAGCACACCAGACTTGGAATGGAAAAGGACCTGGGTTCAGTTCTTGCCTCTGATATACTTAACAAGCGTTAGTGCCCAGGAAAATTCACTTCAATTATCACCTAGCACCTCTTAAGAACCTATTGTGTACTAGGCACTAGGCTAGGAACTAAAGAAACAAATAAAAAAATGTAATGGCCCCTGTCTTCAAAGAACTAAACTTTTCTTATATGTAAACAGGGGGTGATGGTGATAATGATGATGATGATGGAGAAGAACTTATGCCATCTACCTCACAGGGCTTTTGTGGGGAAAATACTTTTTAAATCTTAAAGCATTATGTAAATAATAGCAACCAATTTAGATAATCAAAGGATTTAGATCTGGAAGGTAGCTTGGAGACCATTAAACCGTGTGTGTGTGTGTGTGTGTGTGTGTGTGTGTGTGTGTGTGTGTGTGTGTGTGTGTGTGTGTGTGTGTAAACACCTAAAACACAACCTCTCTTGGCCCTAGTTTCCTCAGCTGTAAAATGAATGAACTGGACATCTGAGGTCCTTTGATCACGATTGCCCTCATTTTACAAATAAGGAAACAGAACCTCAAAGAGTATAGATGCCTAATATTTCCAATATTTGCTAGTAAGGAGCCAGGATTCAAACCTAGAACCTTCTCCTTGAGAGCAGGAACAATGATTTTAATCTATGTATGCCATGTCACCTGACAAAACCCTTAAGATAATAAGCATTCGGGGGCAGCTAGGTGGCACAGTGGATAAAGTATTGGCCCTGGATTCAGGAGTACCTGAGTTCAAATCCGGCCTCAGACACTTGACACTTACTAGCTGTGTGACCCTGGGCAAGTCACTTAACCCTCTTTGCCCAGCAACCCCCCCCCCAAAAAAAGATAATAAGCATTCAATACATATTTATTGAATATATTAAGTATTATTATTACATATTCATTAATAGCTAACACGTATAAATGGTAGCTATTACATAATATGTGATTTGATTTTTATATTGTACATAGAGTTAGGGAATAGTTGTGAAAAAGCCATATGTAGCCATGGAATACAAACGTTCAAAAGGAGAAATTATAGTGGACAATCCATCTGTGAAGGGGTGTATATATGTGGGTGAGAGAGAAAAAGGGAGCTACTTCACCCCCAAAGAGTGGCAAGCAGCAGACTGCTTGCTAAACCTTTAATTTAAGCCTTTGTCAGCTCCGGTGCCCACAGTCAGAGCATACAAATAATACACCAGTTCCAATTTCATTTGGAAATTCTCCCCCACCAAAAATGAACTCCTTTATCAAGAAAATAGTTTAGGAAAGCACTTTTTAAAGTTTAAAACAAGTAAAACTTTACTGTCAGTCATTGATTTCAGTCTCCTTTTCCCAAACCCTAAAAGTAGAGCCTAGCAATCAGCAGACTTAAGTAATTTGTGTTTTAACCTCCTTCTCTTCTCCTACAGCTTTGTGGTAGAGGTACTAATTAATAAGCAGTAAAATGGCCAAAGGGTACGTAGCAGAAGAAGAGGAGGAGAAGGAGGAGGAGGAGGCATAAACTGGATAATCTGTCTCTAGGTAATTAACTATTCTATAATGAATGAATCAAGTAGACTTTCAAAATAGTGACAACTTTAATAGTCTAATTGTTGGAATTTAGTACATGAATGGGGGGGGGTTGTTTCTGGTGGTAGTTGTTGCTGCTGTTGTTGTTGAAGGTGGAAAGAATATGTTATGAAAAAAAAATTACCAAGAAATTCTATGACCTTGCTAAGATATATTTGTCTTAGCCAGGTAAGAATTCTTATTAACAAATAATTTAGAAGCCTGTTAGCAATGATCTGAGTTTTAAAGAAATAATTGGGCATAATGTCAAAAGAAACACAACACAACACTCTACAAGCAGATGGAGAATGAGAAAGTAGTAGATTCATGATTTTTAGGTCTACTTGCTAAGGTTTGGAAAGACACAATGGAGATGGCATTTTTATAATAGTTTAAGGAGATAGACTTCTAGGGGATCTACTTTCTGGAGGTCTGTCCTGACTCCCTGACAAATATATTGCCATCTGCAAGATGATTTTTTTTTCCTTGTCATCATTCAAACCATGACCAGTACTTCTCATTCTTATAAGATGCGGGGCTAGAATCTTAGGCCTAGATTAAGATGTCATCCAAATAGATCACTACACTATAGTCATTTTAGACCCCGGAGGACAAAGCTGATAAAATGCTAAAATCGGACAGGAGAATTACAGAGTCCAAAAGTAATGTGATCTTAGATACTACCTTATAGTTATTTTGTATATCATTTTTGTATAGGTCTCCCTTATCCCCCTAGAAGGCAAGCTCCTTGAGGGCAGGAATTATGTAATGCTTTGTTTTTATCTCCAGAACTAGCATGCTGACATGTAGAAAGATAGTAAGTGATGGAGTCACCATGCATTCATATTGCTGGAAATGGGTCTGGAAAGCCTCTTTGCTGCTCATATCTCAAAGCCTCCTTGCTGTTCATGCTGATATAGATTAGACAGCATGCTCTGTGATGAACCTATTTGGTGGCAGCCTGCTCCAGCAGGTCCAGAAAGTTAGCAAGTCGAAGCAGAGGGTAGCACTCCAAGATGGTGATGGCAATAAGGACTCTGTAATTGTGGCGCTGTATTTCTTTTTAAGAAGCAAAACCAGCACCCCAGAAAGGGGGTGTGTGTGACTGTTTGTGGTTACTGCCTACAAATAACCCAGAGGGGTCAGGCCCTAAGAGAGAACAGATCTGGCTCGTAATGACAGGATCAGAGGGTCACAGTCTGGTTCCAACTTACATTTTCAGGCCAATTATACATTGTTCCTTTCATGCACTCTACCTGTCAGGAACACTGGTCCATTTGCTCTTCCCTGGACATAACTCTTCATCTCTTGCTTACAGGCCTTTGAACAGGTTTTTCCCTGTTTCTGAAACATTCTCCCTCCTCACCCCTGCTTCTTGCAAACCATAGTACCCTTTCAAGCTCAGCTCAAGCACCACTCACTACAAAAGACCCTCCATATGAGTTACAAGTAACAGCAGGAATATTAGCCAGAAGTAGCCATATAAGCTATGAATTTACAGCACATGTACCTCAAAGTATTTAAATGAGCTAATCAGACCAATCCACATATTTTCTGCATCTATGCTATAAACTCTATATTATCTTTTATTACTCTTCAAACTGCCAGCTAATCTTAAAAATCTAAAGTCATCTAGGTCAATTCCCTCCTTTTCTACATATGATTACATCTAAATCCCGATTAGAGTAAGTAATGTATCCCTTGAAGTGGTCAAATTATCCAAATTTATACACTATATTTCCACCAAGTCAGAAACAATTACCTTTTTTTTTAACATAATTATAAGTTCAAGTAGGGCACGTCCAAATATATCTGACCACTTCAGTGGCTTGATTATTAACACGAAAGGTTAAACAGACTTTGCCAGAGTCACACAGGTAATAAATAAGAGGGCCAGGATTAGAACACAGACCCTCTAATTCCGGATTCAGAACAACACTGGCCATAAGCATAGTGGAAAGGCAGAGTATTTGCTTAGATAATACTACGTATTTGTGGATATGAATGATATTTGTCATAGAACTCAGTGTTATTTGGCTCCCAGGTATCTCCAGTTAGCCACCATGATTTGAAGCTGAGTCAATGCTTGGAAACAGAACTGGAGAAAACAAGGGTGCAGAACATAATTTATTTCAACTAATATTGGATTAGTGAGCATATTTCAAGAACCCCCAGAATCAAAGATGAATGAATGAATGGCTTAGAAAATAAGACTTTGTGATGGTTCTCCAAGCAGAAGGCTGGTTTTTGTGATAGGCCCCATTGGTGACACTGTCAATTTTTTTCTATCCCTGCCATGAAGGACTGCCACAAGACCATATTCAAAATGAACAAGGTTATAGTATAAGGTTGCTGAAGATCTCTGAGTTCATTGAGGGCCCAGTCACAAAGTCTGCCATAGTGAAAGACTTAAAAAACAAAAAGCAAATATAGATAGATAAACTGGCAAGAAAAGTCCCTGCTGGATCCAGGCAATGGTGGTTCCACAGGCAGCCTCATTACATAAGGATCTTTTTGTTTCTCCCCTTCCTTATGTCATGGGGTCTCTAGGTCAGGCAGTCAGTGAATGAATGAATGAATGAATGAATGAATGAATGAATGAATGAATGAATGAATGAATGAGTAAAATGACTTTTATGAGACTATGTGTCAAGCAATGGGAATACAAATAGACCATTCCCGGTAAAGATAATTCATCAGGTCAGGAGGTGAGAAGGGGAGAGGGGAGAAGCAGGGCAGAAGGTAATACACCTTCCTTAGTGTTATTTCCACTGATAAAACCATATCTTTTTTTTCTGCAGAACCACTTGACAGTACCAAAGACTTTGATGACAGAAAGTTAGTTTTCCAGGTCGCTAATGAGAAGGTTGGGGCCAGAATATCTAGAGGAGTTGTTCCCCTAGACTATAGCTTAAGGGTGAGGGGAAGGGAGATGGCTCTGTTATTGCAGGGGATCTTAGATCCTGGCTGCTTTTATCAGGGTCTATGGGAAGGTAGTGGTTGAGGTGGTAGCAGTGGTTTGACCCAACTAGCACATGCCATCTCCATCACATTTCCTTTTGCTTTTTTCTTTTCTTTTTCTTTCTTTTTTCTTTTTTTGGTGAGGCAATGAGGGTTAAGTGACTTGCCCAGGGTCACAACAGCTAGTATGCATCAAGTGTCATAGGCTGGATTTAAACTCATGTCCTCCTGAATCCAGGGCAGGTGCTTTATCCACTGAGCCACCTAGCTGCCTCCATCCCCATCACATTTCAAGTTTATCCTCTAGTGTAGCAGAGACCTCAACCAAGTAGCTGGAGTGCTCAACAGGGGCTAGTAATGGCAAGGTTCTTCTCCTCTCACACAGAACACTCTCTCCTTCACAAATTTTCCTAGCATTTATCCCAAATTTGCACAAGTTCATTCATATGGATGGATAGCTCCACTATGACCTATAACTAGTTCTGTGAAAAGGCAGGCAGCTTTCCTCCATCAGGTCTGGCCTGCAGAATTTCCTCAGATCTCTAAAACTACTGTCTGCAGGTAGGAAAGTGCTGGGTTAGACAACTCTTACTAATTATTAGGTATTTAATGGTTGCTATAAACCTGGGCTGAAGGTCTAAAAGGCAAAATCAGAAATTAACTACCAGTTTGGAAGGTGTTTTCAAAGGCCTTCTGGACCTCATCATTCCTTGCAGTAGCCTCCGAATTGATGTCCCTTCATCCAGTTTCTCTTCTCTTCAATCAGCCTCCAGGCAGCTAATATTCTTAAAGCATAAATTGGACTATGCCACTCCCCTCCCTGCTAAAGAAACCTCAATAGCTCTCTACTGCCTCTAGAATCAAACATAAAATCTTCATTTTGGCATCTGACACTTTCAGCTCAAGTACCACCTCCTGCAAGAGGCCTTGCATACTCAGATGCAAGAGTCAAAGGTAACAATTAGTTCTGCAATCAGAAAGCAGTCAGAGAATCTGTAAATTTTACAGCACACCTACCTCCAAGTATTTAAATTAGTCAATCAAAGCCATCCATCTGTTTTCTGCATCCATACTATACACTCTATATTAGCCTTTATTACTCCTGAATTGCCTGATGAGAATAATTTTGATAATATGATTAAAAAGTCATTAGTTTTCTCACTCCCTGGATCTTATCTTATGTTTGTTTGTTTTCTATTTATTCGTCAGCATACAACAGAATGGAAGTTCCTTGATGGTAGTAATACTTTTTTTTTGTTGTTGTTAGTGAGGCAATTGGGGTTAAGTGACTTGCCAAGGGTCACACAGCTAGTAAGTGTTAAGTGTCTGAGGCCGAATTTGAACTCAGGTACTCCTGACTCCAGGGCCGGTGCTCTACCCACTGCACCACCTAGCTGCCCCTGGTAGTAATACTTTTGATCTTGTTTTTGTATTCTCCCTCACCCCAGGCACATAGGCCAGTGCCTGGCATACAGTAGGTGCTTAACAAATGCTTGGTTGAAAAGAAATTCAATTGAATTGCTACCAGAGGAGAAAAAATATGTATTTCCTTAGTATCATTATGAGAATTCAAAACTTCCATAGAAACAATATTAGATTGTAGAAATAACCAGATCAAAATATGGTTCCAAAACCAGAACTATGTGGGAAAGTTGATTTAATGAGGTAGAAAGACCCTTTGTTGTCATCACAAACGTAGTAGCAATTCAGGAAAATTAGCTCTATGGAAAAGCTGCACAAACAAAAACTACTCGGTAGTTGTTATTATGGTTGCTTTGCGTGTTTTAGTCTGATTTGAGAGCTGCTACAACCCCAAATCAAAATAGTACTTAAAGTATGTAAAAAAAAGTAAAAGGAAGATTTTGTAGTACCGTTTCTCATCCTACTCAAAGTTGGGAATAAAATAAAATATAGCAATTTGTTAAATGCAAAACAATACTTTAGGTCAAATATTTTCACACAAGTTTAAACAAACAGGTGAATCCAAGATTTGAGCAATGGAAAACACAGTTCACATTTGCAAAGAATACTCTATTGCCAAGAAGAAAAAAATTGAAAACAAGTTCTAATTAAGTTCACAGGCCAGGATCAGAGGAAGTAAGGAATGAGAACTGCTACCAATGGATGAATTGTAGAAACCAATTTTTAAATTAAACACAACTTTCATTAAAATTTCAAATAATTGGGCAGCTAGGTGGCACAGTGGATAAAGCACTGGCCCTGAATTCAGAAGGACCTGAGTTCAAATTCGGCCTCAGACACTTGACACTGGGCAAGTCACTTAACCTTCATCCCACTCCCAAAAAATTCAAATAATTTAGAAACACCAGCATAAGAACTATAACATAATGAAAAATAATCCATTTACATGAAATAGAGTACACTAGATTTTAAGTTCTGCCAAACAACAAAAGTAAGGTACATACCTAGAGAGAGAACTAATTCAGCCCAAGAGATCATAAGGAAGAAAAAGAAGTAGAAAGCAGGTAACATGTCCTACTGGCCCCAGTTCCTTTAGTCTAACATTTCATTTCATTGAATCAGTCACTTTTGCAAGTATGTGCATGCTTTTGATAACAATCTTTGATTAGCATTCATTTCACTAAAAAAAAAAAAAGTGCTTGATAACCTGAAGAGTCAATTTCCAAATTCAAAACATTTACTTTTTTTTCCCCTGGGTAATAGCATCCTGAACAAGTATACTAAATCTCATTTTGTTTCTTTTTCTTTTTTCTTTCTTTCTTTTTTTTTTTTGGTGGGGCAATAAGGGTTAAATGACTTGCCTAGGGTGACACAGCTAGTATGTGTCAAGTGTCTGAGGCCAGATTTGAACTCAGGTCCTCCTGAATTCAGGGCCTGTGCTTTATCTACTGTACTACCTAGATGCTCCCTGAATCTCACTTTGAAAAGAAAAATAACTTAAAATAAAATAAAAATAAATAATGTAACGACTGGAATGATGCCACCTGCTGGAGACTTACTGTAGGAAAACTGCCATGAGGAGAAGGTGCCTGAGGGCTTTTCTTTGGCATCAGGAAGTGATGTTTGCTTGTGGGAGCAAGAGGGGGTGAGGCTGGTGTTCTCCGTCTCTTTCTTGCCAGGACCCTCGTGGAGAGCGGAGCAGGAGAACGGTTGCTCCCTGAGATAGATAGATGAATCTAGGCCTTTCTCTCTTCACCAAATTCTTATTCTCCTCAATAAATGCTTAAAAGTCTAAACTATTGCTAAATCTTATAATTTATTGGCGACCATTCATTAGATATTTTAGACAGACTAGCTAGAATTTTAGCCCCTAACAATAATAAATAAAAAACTTAAATAAAAATAACTTAAGTGATTTTCCTCATTGTCACTTAATGTAACACTAGTGACACATTGGGTAAACCCCAGGTAGTGCAGAATGCTTGATGTATATCAGGCAAAGAGGAGAGTTCTATGGAACATAAGGGTTGGAGGGCAGGCTAGAGCCAAATCATGAAGATGCCAAGCCATGGAATTAGGGTAACTGGGAGCCATTGATGATTTTTGCTCAAGGAGATGATATGATCAGAGGTAAGCACTTTAATAGGACTTATGCACTTCGGCACAGTGCACTAAGATCTTGCTATATCTAGATTAATTAGGCTAGACTACATTATATAGAGAGAAATAAAGGTAATCTGTGGAGAGTTAGTGGGATCATTTTTTCTCTGCTGGGCATGACAAGTTAGAAAACTGAACTGAAGCAGCTTTCATCACATCAGATGAACTCACTATTCTGAATTCCTGGTTAATCTCTGTTCAATTTAAACTTTCCAGCATTATGTGGCATTCTGCATTTAGAGGTAAATTGGGTATCATCTGTCCATGTTTTTTTCTTTAAGCCTGAAAGGCCAATGTTACAGCTTTCATGGAGAGGATTTGTCTTCTACCACCACCCCTGAAAAAGGAGTGGGGCATATAACCATATTAATGACATCTGCAAGTAAAGGGTTCATTGACTCAACTAACCACAAGGGATATTAGGAAAAATCATCACAAACTTCTAAAGTTTCAAAAATATGGCTGTCATGTTATAATTTTTAAATAGGTGAAATACTATAAGGAAAACTGTTAGATAAACTTGATATGGCAGGGGCTAAATGTAACCCACTTTTTAAACAGAAGCATCCTACTTGGAGTCATAAAGATCTGGGTTCAAGTCTTTCCTCCTGACACATCCTGGCTATATAACTCTGGACAAGTCACTTCACATCTCAATCACTCAGTTCATTCTCTAAGACCAGAAGTTTTGGAACATGTGCTAATCTTTTTAGTAGAGAGAAATTCCCCACTAAGAACTCTCTAAAAACAAGGAAATTACAAGTCTAGGGCAAAACTAACACATACACACACACACACACACACACACACACACACTCTCTCTCTCTCTCTCTCTCTCTCTCTCTCTCCCCCCCCTCTTTTCCTCCCAGTTTTTCCTAAATATAGAACACTTGCTAGAATACAGTCATTTCTGCTATAACACTTGTTTTAAAATACAATTTCGTTCCTACACAATTGATATATTAGGGAACGACTTGAGCATAACTCAAATTTTATGTTTCCCTTCACATGATTTTGTCCCTGAGAATACAGAAAATGGCACCACCTCATAAGAACTCAAAAACTTGGGCCCTTTCAAAGCCTACTTCCCTAAGCAAACTTTAGATCTTTTTTGAGGGAAAGTACCATGTTAATTGAGTACCTTCTGGTGTAGAAAGAATTGTGGGCTGAGGAAGGATGGTTCCCTCCCTAACCCACCCCTCTATATCCCCCATGTCCAATACCCCTAGCCTGGAGTTCTGGACCACCAAGGGAACCCTCTTATGTGCAGTGATTTGAATTTACCAGGGCACAGATCAACCCTAAGGCCTCACTCAGACACTGCCATTATTTACTGAAGTGTTTATGTATTTCTTAACCATTTCATATGCACGACTTTACTACCATTTTTTATTAGGTTCCTGTCTTTTTTTTAGTATGTCAGTGATGAAGTCTTTTAGTGTTTTTCTCCTAACCTCATTTCCCTCTATAAGCCTTGTGGTTTTTATCGTGTGATTTTGCATAGCATGGTGATTTCTAGGAACACATATGTTGTGTTATAGCAGAAATGACTATCTCGAGTAGTATCAAATTCCTAAAGAAATCTGTTTGGACAACATAGCACAGAGGGAAATGATATGGCGGTAAGTATTAGACATGTACAATTTTCATTTTTAGAATCTTAACCTGTGTATTTTTGAGGAATGTGTTTCAAATGTTTTGGACCAAAAACTCATTGCCAAAAACAATTTACAAAGAGTCCTCTTATCAAAATAAGGATCTTGGAACACATCAACATAAGATTAAACAAAAGAATCAGGTCCAACTGTTGAGTTGTTACCCCCTTTTTTCTTAGAAAGAGAAATGTATGAGACACAAACTACAACTCTGTTATAAAGACAGTGTAAACTACATTATAACCAATAAAGGTTATATTACATTTTATTCATATTTTAAAATTATTCTACTTTATATACACTATATATATTATCAAGGTAAACTAAAACAACCCATTGGCTTTTTAGCACATTCAATTCACAACTGGCTTCCTAAATTAAACTACTGTACCTGAAACAAGGGAAACTATGGGTAATAAAGTTCTACTCTCTGCAGCAATGAAACTTGTTGCAAAAAATGGTATTGTGGATCTAATCCAAGCAGGCAAAAAAAGAACCCAGAAACAGGATGTGTTTTCTATCTTTATGAACTGGTGAGTGGTTCAGCTCCCTGCCCTGAATTTATCTGGCATGGGCAGCACTGAGAAAGGGCCCTCAAAACAACTAAATAACCTTGAGTATGAAGAGTGTGTGTGTGTGTGTGTGTGTGTGTGTGTGTGTGTGTGTGTGTGTGTGTGTGTGTACACACACACACATTAAAAAGACATATATTTTTGTGTTTTTGAATATTTTCTTGCCAAACACCCTTGCTAAATATTCTCTCTAAAATTATACATGGAACAGTTTATTTGTATTTTATATGTGTTTTTTTGGAGAACATTATTTAAAAAACAGTATTTTAGGAGCTAGCCTCCTACTCCACTATACTTTTTCTTTTCTTAGCGTATCAAAGCTTCTCTTGCAGTGTTTATACAAGGAGTCCCCTAATTTAGCATCCTTGGTAATATTTTTGGGCATGGGGGAGGGAGAAGGTGATAAGGACCTTGATCATGGCAGATTAACTTGAGAAGTTACCCAATCAACCTGAGGAGATCACAAAGCATGGAACTTTTTGGGGAGGCACCTAAGGGGTCCCTCCCCAGGTAGGAAGACATGTCCCACAATACCCTGCCAGAAGGACACAGACAACCTGCCATTGCCTGTGGGATGTCTGGCTGATTGGGCCTCACAGAGAACAGACCCTTGTCAAATTTAACAATTCTTTTACTATAACCAATTTTATGGCTTATGGCTAATTATCTAATCCAAGGTTCTTACCCTGCATTCTGCTCCATTCTCCCTTCTACTGCTGCCTTTCAGTTATCTCATTGTTTATTAGAAACTCCACCAGAAGATAAATAGGAAAAGATATAAATGTCAATCTATATCAAGTTTTAAAGGTCTGGACATAAATCCAAATCAACGGATGCCAAGTTTTGAAAACTCTAACCAGCCCTAGTTTTAAAAGTTGATAAATCAAACAAATGAGTATGATAATGAGTAGGTACTAAGGCAACAGAGAGGGGAGATCCTGAACATGGAGTTAGGAAAATGTAAACTGAAATCTCAGATCAAACACAGCTCTGTCACCATGGACAGGTCTTAACTTTGAGAAGTCTTTAATAAGTCTTAACAAGATTTAACTTTGGAGAGTCTCAGATTCATCTAGAACATGGGGACATCCCCTGCTATAAAGCTCAAATGAAATACTACATATTTAGTGCATGCATCCCTGTCAAGTAGGTGTTGGTGTTGTCATAGGAGAAATAGGTGGTGGGGGGTCCTTATGTATTCTCTTTGAAAGAATTACACCCTCTCACACACAATTCAATTAGAATAAAACAGTATTTTATTTAGGCACTAGAGAAAGAGAACAAGAGAGAAGTCAAGGACTTCTCCTGAGGGGAGAAAATGGCTTAGAGATCACATGATATTCTGAGGCACATTTCTCCTCAGACAGAAGAAAGGCAAAAGTTTTTATAGAGGACGGATGGTAGATGCTGGGGGGACAGATGGGGTGGCCACCTGACTATAAAAAGTTCCCTTTGGGGGTGGGGTGAAGGAAAGATTCCTGAAAGTCAGGGAGATAGTCCTGACCTCTGGAGTTATCTCTATCTCCTACCTCAGGACAGACTGACTTTCTTGCTACAGAATTTAATCCCCTATTTAGGTGTGTCCATGCTGATAGCTACTAGGCTAGCTTAAACTTTAATAGCCCCAACCCCCAAGTCAGAATAAATAGAGTGCTGGCCCTGGAGTCAAAAGTCCTGAATTCTAATTCAGACTCAGATCACTATTAGCTTTCTGATCCTGAGGAGCTCTAAGTAACTCTCTGTCTACCTCAGCTTCCTCAATTGTAATCTGAAGGCAATAATGTTCCTATTCCCCAGGATTGTTGTGAGGATCAAATGAAATATCTGCACATTAATAAATCCTTGTTTCCTTCCTTCCTTCTTTCCCTCATTCTTCCCTTTCTTCCTTCCTTCCTTCTCCTCCCCCCACTATCACAGACAATCCAGAATTGATTGCAACTGGAAGCTTTGGGAACTATTCTATAGAAAATCTTATAACACTCTATTTTATTCTGCTACTACCACTCCATTTCCTTACTAGGAAAAATAAAAAAGATTATTACAGCCCAAACTCAAAAATATATTACTACTAATAATGGAACATTAAGTTTTAAAGCAACTTAAATGAGAGAAAAAAATTTCACTATGAAACTTCGCCCTCTGGGACACTGTATGCCACTCATTTCCTTATCCTGCTGTGAGGAATTCCTTTTTCTCAAAGCTGTCCTAGACATGAAAGGAGTAATCTTAGGTGTTGTACCATATCCTGAAATGAACCAGAACCAGAAAAGAAAAACAAAATATTAAGGCTGAGCTCTGGATCTGTTTGTAGCAAGCTTTCAAATAACTCTGTAATATTATCAAACATCAATCCTAAAACAAAATGTAATGATTTGGAAAGCAAGAAAATCAGACAATTCAAAGAATACACATCCTTACTATATTTAAAGGCCAGGGATGCCAGAAAAAGAAAAGAAAAAAATAAGTTCTTAGCTAATTTCCCCCCTTTAAATGCTGGGCTAATTAGGGAGAAATTGAATAAACACATATATTTTTAAATATGCAAATTTCTAACCATAATAAAACTTTAGTTTATGTCTTCTAGTTCTCAAAAATACTGATTTGGGAACTATTGCTTTATAATCTACGGAAACCTATACCTATTTAACCTTCTATATTTAAATTTTATTATTCTATATTACAAGTATATAATACTACTTTTTCTATCTAGATGGTGCAGTGGATAGCTGTGTAAACCTGAGCAACTTATTTAAACCCTGCTTGCCTCAGTTTCCTCAACTATGAAATGAGAACGATAATAGCACCTACCTCACAGGATTGTTGAAAGTTTCAACTGAGATAATATTTGTAAAATGCTTAGCATAGTGCCTGAAACATACTAAGCATTTATTTAATTCTTGCTCTCCTTCCCCTCCACCCCCACCTGCCTTATATTTGTGCATGGCCTATCTCCTCCACTGGAAGCATGGAAATATAAATGCCTAGAGAGCAAGAATCATTTATATTTCATGAATGAACAAATCTATTTCTCTTCTTCTTGCTAAACTATAACCATACAGCTGACAGGGAAGCTATAACTTATATTTCTTTTGAATATAGTACTGAGAATATCAGACATGGTCCTGCTGATTGTCACAACTGCTCAACATTAGTGATCATTTCTCAAAAGATTAAATTCTTAATGATATGACTTATATAGCCATAACTAGCGATTCTGGCCCACAGGGCAAGCAGCACAAAACCCTGCCTCAAATTAAATTTGAGATTCATTATATGAAAATAATACAAGTGTGAGAGGGGTACGGGACACAAAACAAGAGACACTCCCCACCATTCCAGAAAGGGTAGGCTTAGGATACCTTGCTAGTCTTGCTAACTTGGTGATAAATACACTTTTTCCTACGCTACTGATGGATCATCTAAGTGATGTCAAATGTAAAATTCCATATTTTCTTGTGGTCTGGGAAAAGGGGTTTTTCCAACAAAGATTTTTGCTGTTCAAAAGAACAGCTGCCCGAGTTTGGAGGTGTCTGTCGTGATCCCAGTGTAAAGGGTAGGAGAGCAGTAAGCAGTCCTAGTAGATTCCTTTACTGTCTCTTCATCTTGTTTCCCTGGTATGCCTCCAGTGAAGTCTTCCTTTTGAGCCTTCCCTTAAACATAACAAATAAAAGCACCTATTGCTTTCAAACTTAACTGACCCTATCATTCTTTTGCAAAGCCTCATTGGCTTAGCAATGCAGTCTGGTATTTTTATTTAACTCATTATTTAAAATTTTTGTACTCAGTAATTTTCAGTGCTCTGGGGGCAAAGACTCAGTCCCCTTGTTCTAATTATGACATATAAGTTCCCTCCAAATATATATTAAAAGACAATAAAATTCCAAGATCAAATGTCTCCAATTTTCACATTATTTCCTTGTAAAACTTAGGGATAGGCATAGGAACTGGACCTATAATTTCGCTGGACCTTCGATTTCACCAGGGATTTCCTGGTGGGGAAAAATCTTTCTATCAATGCACTTTGTCTTGGACAGTTCCCTGAAGGCCTAGAAAGTTCAATTTTTATTTTTTTATTTTTTAGTGAGGCAACTGGGGTTAAGTGACTTGCCCAGGATCACACAGCTAGTAAGTGTTAAGTGTCTGAGGCCGGATCTGAACTCAGGTACTCCTGACTCCAGGGCCGGTGCTCTATCCACTGCGCCACCTAGCCGCCCTGAAAGTTCAATTTAAAAATTCCTATAAAGCAAGGTATATCTGAAGAGAAATAATATTTATTTGGATAATATATAATATTGATCTAAATGTGGATTGCCCTGAATTGTAACCCACACCCCCAGAAGGGAGATTTCTTTGAATGGAAAGAAACACATAGATATGAACTAAAAAATAACCACCAAGGACTGGTCCCACTAAGGTTTTATAAGGGGCAGGGTTGTTTTGTTTTGTTGGGGGGGGGGGTCAGAACTCACAGGCAGTAGATGTCCTATATTCTGACCAAATATAAAGAGGAGACAAGAAAGTTTTGGGGAATCTGTTTTCCAGCAGAAATGTTATGCTGATGGCAATTCAGTCCCAACCATTTACAAATAGGTCTTAAGCACTTAAAAAGTCATCTGTAAGAATCACCAAAGGGGCAGAGCCAAGATGGTGGAGGAAAGGCAGTAAGTACTCAGAGCTCCTGACAGAATTACTCCAAAAAAAACTCCAAACACAGCCATAAGACAACTCCTGGATTAGCAGAACCCACAAAGAGATAGGCTAAGATCACTTTCCAGACAAAGATAGCTTAGGAGTTCAGCAGGAAGCTATATCGGGTTGCTTGCTGTCTTGGGGGAGAGGAGAAGGGAGGAAGAAAACTTTGGAACTGGAAGTCTTATAAAGACAAATGTTGAAAACCATGTCTACATGTAACTAGAAAATAATAAAATACTTTTATGATTAAAAAAAAAAGTTCAGCAGGAGGGGGCTGCTGTGCCAGGGAGCCCAACCCCACAGTCACACCAACAGATATCTACCCCCAGGCAGGCTACACCAGAGAAATGTACCCCAAGCCTCTGAATCAGTTGCAGTGCCCGCATTTTCTGGAACTAAGCTCACAGTCTGGTGAGAGGGCTGAGCAGCTGACTGGGGTGGAGGGATGTGGGGGTGGGGTGGGGGGGGATACAGAAACCTTTGGTGGAGCTGAGGCAGAATTTGGTTGTTCTACCCCATCGGGGAACCAGGAAAAAATCTTGGGTGGCAGCAGCGCAGGTGGGGTAAGGGTACAGGTTTCTCAGAGCTAACAACCATAGCAAATAAAATTTTGTTGTCTGGTTAATTAGAAAGTTGGCCTGGGGTTATTTACATACCAGAGCATAGGCCAGGTGAGTGAAGAACCTGCCCCTCCTTATACCATATATCATACCACTTGGAAACCCTGAAGCTTGGGACAGTACAGCCTGGAAGCAGGGCCCCACTTTAAGAAGAAGTTAAAAGTCAAGTAAAAGATGGGCAAAATGAGCAAAGAGAGAAAGATATGGACCATAGAAAGTTTCTTTAGTGACAAGGAAGATTGAGGTACACCCTCAGAAGACAGCAATGTCAGGGCTCCTACATCCAAAGCTTCCAAGAAAAATATGAATTGGTCTCAGGCCATAGAAATGCTCAAAAAGGACTTTAAAGATAAAGTAAGAGAGGCAGAAGAGAAAATGGAAAGAGAAATGAGAGTTATGCAGGAAGTCATGAGAAAAAAGTCAACAGCTTGAAAAACCAAATGGAAAAGCACTCTGAAGAAAATAATTGCCTAAGAATTAGGATTGAACAAATGGAAGCTAATGACTTTATGAGAAACCAAGACACAATAAAATAAATACAAATGAATAAAAAGAGGGCAATGTAAAATATCTTCTTGGAAAAACTGCTGACCTGGAAAACAGATCCAGGGGAGATAATTTGAAAATTATTAGACTACCTGAAAACCATGATCAAAGTAAGAGCTTAGGTATCATCTTCCAAGAGGCTGTCATGGAAAATTACCCTGATATTCTAGAAGCAGAAGGTAAAATAGAAATTGAAAGAATCCACCAATCACCTCCTGAAAGACATCCCAAAATGAAAACTTCCAGGAATATTATAGTCAAATTACAGAGCTCCCAGGTCAAGGAGAAAATATTGCAAGCAGCCAGAAAGAAACAATTCAAATACTATGAAGCCACAGTCAAGATAACACAAGCTCTAGCAGCTTCTACATTAAAGGACCAGAGGGCATGGAATATGATATTCCAGAGGGCAAAGGAACTGGGACTACAGCCAAGATTCACCTACCCAGCAAAACTGATTATAATCTTTCAGGAGAAAAAATGAGACTTCAATGAAAAAGAGGACTTTCAGGTATCCGTGATGAAAAGACCTGAACTGAATAGAAAATTTTACTTTCAAATGAAAGACCCTAGAGAAGCATAAAAAAGTAAACAGGAAAAAGAAATCATGAGAGATGTTAAAAAGTTAAACTGTTTACATTCCTACATGAGAAGATGATACATCTAAATCATAAGAGCTTTCTCAGTATTAGGGCAGATCACAGGAATAAATTTAGACAGAGGGCACACGATGGAATTTATTATGAAGGGATGATATCTGTAAAGCATTTATTTTTTTATATCTTTGGGGGGGGGGCATTTGGTTTGAGTGGCATGCCTGGAGTCATAGGGTTGGTGAGTGTCTTGTGTCTGAGGCCAGATTTGAGCTTGGGTCCTCCTGAGTCCAGGGCAGGTGCTCTGTCCACTGTGTCTCCTAGCTGCCCCAAGATGACATCTTCAGGGTAAAATTGAGGGGGGAGAGGATTGCACTGGAGAAGGGGAAAGGGGAGAGGTAGAACTGGGTGAAATCTCACATGAAAGAAGCAGGAAAGGGCTTATGAAGTAGAGGGAGAGATGGGGGAAGGAGGTGGCAGTAAATGAGCCTTTACACTCATCAGAATTGGCTCAAAGACCTTATCAGAGTTGGCTCAAGGAGGGAATAACATACACACTCAAATGGGTGGAGTAATCTATCTAACCCTACAGGAAAATAGGAGGGGAAGGGGATAAGGATGGAGAGGTGAAATAAGGGAGGGCAGAGTGGGGGAGGGGACAGTCAGAAGCAAAACACTTATGAGGAGAGATAGGGTAAAAGAAGATAGAAAATAGAGTAAATATCATGGGGAAGGAATAGGAAGGAGGGAAACAGTTAACAATAGTAATTGTGAAAAAATTTTGAAGCAGAGGCAAGAGTAATGTAAGATGATGATAGATTGATTGATGATGGTTGGAGGAAGATGAGGATTGATTGATGAGGACTCATTAATGATTACGAGGATTGAATAAAGAAGATGAGAATTTATCAACAGTGATGATTGACTGAGGATGATGATGAGGACTGATGGATGATGATTGATGATGATAATGGCAAAATGTATGGTACTTACTTAGCTGAGCTATTGTGAAGAAAATTCTTTGTCAAGTTTAAGGTACTACATAAATGTTATCTTTTACTGTTGTTGCAATATTCAACCTCATGGGTTTATTGTAAGGAAATCTCTCTTTGAAGTGCTATATAAATGTAGTTTACTATGAAAAAAATTGATGAGCAGGATGCTATCAGAAAAACCTGGAAAGACCTACATGAACTGATGCAGAGTAAAATGTACTTTATACAAAATAACAGCAATATTGTAAGATGATCTGCTGTGAATGACTTGGTTATTTTTAGCAATGCAATGATCCAAGATAACTCTGAAGGACTTATGAAAATTGTAATCCATCCACAGAGAAAGAACTGATGGTATCTGAAAACAGATTGAAGCATAATTTTTTTGTTAGTTCCTTAATCTGAAGTTTTGTTTTTGTCTGTGTTCTTTCACAACCTGGCTAATGTGGAGATGCTTTGCATGACTGCTCACATATAACTTTAAAAAACAAAAAGATCACCAAAGAATTCAGTTCTACATTGTATATGGACTTATAGCTAATGTGATCACAACGCAGCCAAAATGTACAAGTCAATGAAATTTCCAAGGAATTTTTCAAACTTTAATTAAGTTGGCCATTTTACCATACTACAATGTATAACTAATTCCTGAATAGTAAAGGTATTCATTTGGTAATAAACATTTTAATTTAAAGTTTTGAGTTCCAAATTCTATACCTCCTTCCCTCCCTCCCCTTTCCTCTTCCTGAGGTGGCAAGCATTCAGATACAGGTAATACATATGCAATTATTTAAAACATTAAAAGTTATTCATTTTTAAAAACTAAATCTAACAAAAGATGATCAAATTGGCATCTTTTCACACTGCTTTTATAAAAGGAATCTGGAAGAATAAAGGGAAAAATAGTGTGTATTACAACTTTTGCCACTGGTCTATGGCTAGAAAAATTAGACCCCAAATTCAAGCAGTATACAGATGAAAACAATAGAATTGAGGGAATATCAGGAAAGCTTACAGGGGGTAGGATGCACCTGCTTCCAATTTGCCTAGTAAATATTCTGAACAATATCTGCTTCCTTGGGTAGCAAAGAAGCAACAACCAAAAAAAAAAATCACACTCTTCTGCATTAGCATGTGCACCTTCTGTTAGTCTAAAAGGCATTAAATAGTTCTAGGCATTTGGGCAGGGGCAATCTGGCCAAAGGAGCAGTCTATAATTATGTGCCATAAACATCCAAAAAATGGTATTACTGACCCAGCAACAGGAGAGCTCCTGGAATGGTCATAAGATTGAAGCTGAGCCATCTATCCACTCTTTTCTAAAACTGCCCCTTATAAACAAACAGCAGACACATAAAGATGGCCTACATAGAGCAAAAGGACTACAAAGAGCATGAAAAAGTGTTTTCCATGGTACATGGTTTAAAGATGGGCCCATAACACTACAATGTTCTAATCAAATAATAATTATTCCATATATAAAATAATGACATACAGATGAATGCATAGGTTTGATCGTAAGATTTAGATCTGGAAGGGCCCTTAGAAAGATCATCTAAATCAACCCTTCCATTTTACAGATAAAGAAACAGAGGCCTAGAAAGTTTAAGTGACTCACCAAAGGTCACAATTTTAGCAAGTAACATAATTAGGATTTGAACCAAAGTCCTCTAAATTAAGGTTTCTTAAACTATGGGTTGAAACCCCATATGGGGCCACGTAAAACTGAATGTGGGGGTGGCAAATAATTTGTCAAGAGTAAAAGGTTATATATACCTATTTTATATACCTATATACCCAGGGTCACATAAAAATTTCTCATATGAAAAGAGGTTGCTAGTGAAAAAACTTTAAGAAGCCCTGCCTTAAATTATAACCTAGTGGTGCCTTACTTCAAACTACAATCCAGAGATATAGGCACTTAAGAGCTCTACCTATCATACTCTTGCCTTTTTAAGCACTAAGAGCTTGCACTGACCCTTAAGGAACAATACTAAATCGACTTTCTGCTTCCTCACTTTTTTACAATCACAGGAAAACAATAAAAACAGCACCTAAAATTTAAGGTTTTCAAAGCACTTTACGCATATTATATTATTTGAACCTTACAATAGCAGAGGTGAGGTTAGTATTACCTCCATTTTACAGACAAGGAAATGAAGCAAGAAGATAAGTGACTTGCCCAGGATCACACAGTGTCTAAGGCAGAACTCAAATTTGGGTCTTCATAATAACATCTATAATACTTCACAACTGCATAGTACATTGCAATTCACAAAGAGTGGAAGTCATTCCATTTCCAAGTAAGATCACTTTCTATGACCAATTAGTCTTGGGCCCAATTATCTTTGGCTGAGGCTAACTTAATTTTATGTAGTTGAGAATCAACTCAATCCAGTCCGTTTTGTTTTGTTTTGTTTTGTTTTGTTTTCAATCTGCATTCTTAAACCACAGTTCTTTTTTCTGGATGTTGAGAACATTTTCTATTATGAAGTTTTTTGAAATTGCTTTGAACCATTGCATTGCTAAAAAGGGCCAAGTGTGTCACCACTGTTCATCACACAATGCTGCTGTTACTGTATACAGTGTTCTCCTGGTTCTGCTCCTCTCAGTCAGCATCAGTTCATGTAAGTCCTTCCAGGTCTTTCCTGAACTCCCCCGGCTCATCATTACTTTTCACATTGATTTTTAAAAATCCAATCCATTTTTTAAGAGTTCGTAGGACTCCATGTCATGTAATGTGGGGGGGGGAATAAATCTGCTCCCCATTTTCAAGGAGTTTTCCATAATGTTTAGATATTGAGATTTTTTAATGTATACAAAAATGAGATGATGCCTGTAAAGAATTAATTGTTATTTGAGATTTTTATGCCTCGGCATGCACTGGCCTGGGGCTCCACAAACTGCACGGTGCTCCACCCACTGGTTGTAGCCGATGCCAAGGCTCTGGCACCTCACGTCATCACCACTCACCAACACCTACATGGGCCTGGCAAAATTATAATGATTGGAAGCCTAGTGAGGGCAGTCACATGACTGTCAGAGCGGCCATCCCATTGGCTGGGGTTGTGTACAGTGTTTCTAGGTTTGGGGGAGGAGAATTTGGCATTCTTGGTGGAAGCTGGAAAGCCACAGGCGTTCTGCTGCATATTTTCAGCTGATTCCTGGGTGGTGACATTTTTTCAGGTTGTACAATTTCCCTTTCCCTATTTTATTTCCTTTCCCTTGATCCTACTGATCCTGTTTGTGGTTTTTTTTTAAGTTTGTTCTTGTTAAAATAAATCTTGTTCTCTTTTGAGGGAGGCTGCTGGTCTCCTTCCTTGCCCCAATATTGTGGCGAGCCACTTAGCTAGCACTCCCCAATTAAAAATTGGTCCCCACATGCCTTTTTAATATTCTAAATATTATCATATGAAGCAATGCAATAATTTCTGCCATAAGTCAATTGGAGTTAAGACACTTGCCCAAGGTCACACAACTAGTATGTATCTGAGGCCACATTTGAACTCATGTCCTCCTGACTCCAGGGCCTATGCTCTATCTACTGCACCACATAGCTGCCCCTGCCATATGATTTTAAAATAAAATTAAGTAACTTTAGAAATAATTCTGTAATATTATACTATGGGAAATAAATAATGGGAATGAAACCCATGTTGTCACAGGTCTCTCAAGTCTGGCTGGTAGATATTATTTGAAATGGTATTCTCTCAATATTCTATACCAGTTTGTGACCCTCACCAATGAGCTTTTTATTTAATTAAGTAGAATCTACTTTATTAATTAATTAAGTGGAAGCTACTCTATTAAAATAAACCAGCAATTTCATGGGTCTGGGTTCCTTCACTAATAAACACACTATAATTGTACTTAGTTTTATCAAGTCCTTACTGTTCAACTATGGGAACAACTCAAAGAGAGGCATAGAGGACTTGGGAAAGATCAACAAAAGACCAAACATTCTTTGAAATCATGATCCATGTCTTATACTTCTTTATATCACTCAACAACCTAATTCAGGTACACTGCACACTGGAATTATGATGTTGTTGTTGTTGTTGTTGTTGTTGTTGTTTGTCATTCTTTCTCGAAGAGGACCATGACATCAAGAAGGTGATGTCATGACTTGCAAGTGAATTGGACTTAAGTATAGAATGCACAAAATGCCAATAAATATTTGAAAATCTATTAGATTTGTTACTCTCCATTTTTCAGGAGCCACTTTATCTCTCATTTCTTTGAAGAGGTAAAAGGGAATGGTTGGGGGTGAGGAGCAGGCAGAGCAAAAATCCATGTCAAAGAATGTCAAAAGAAGGATCCAAGGAACTGAGGAAGAAAGGGGGAAGAATACAACACCTATCTTCAAGTATTTTAATGTCTGTTACCAGAAAGAATGATTAGACTTATTCTATTTGACCTCCAGACAGAAGTAAGAGTGAGAGGTGGAGTTGCCAAAAATGAAATCTAGCTTTTATGTTAGCGAGGAGAAAAAACAAACAAACAAAAAAAAACAACCTTCCTAACAAAGAGAGCTATATAAAAGTAGAATGAATTGCCTCAAAGGGTAGTGAGTTCTCCCTCAAACAGAGACTAGAAGACCACCTGTCAAGTATGTTACAGAGAAGATTCCTTTTGCATGTGGGTTAGATTAGACAGTCACTCACTGATGTCCCTTCCAACCTTCAAATTTTATGATTTTGACTCTGGGGCCAAAATTTCTAAGGTGCCAGCTCTTCCATTAATTCCTTCCCTGAGCTTCCTAGAGTTCACACTAAGGTCACCAAATCCAACAACCTCTCCTCTGTTCTTCATCTTTCGTCCCTCCCACCACCACTGGATCACCCTTCCCTTTTATTCCTTGATAATCTTTACAACTGGGATTCCTAACCTTTTCTGTGACATGGACCTATGTGACAGTCTATGTGAGGGCCAAAATTTGATATACAGAGCGTTAACTGGGTGACTCACCTAAATATTAGGGTCCTGGAAATATGAGGGACCTTTTAGGTTCACCCCTCCCCTCTGAACTGCCCTTTTTAGATACTTCTCCCAGGCCAATAAGAAAGGAGACTTACAGCTTTAATTCACAGAAGAATGAGATTTTATTACTTGGGAATTAATTAAACAACAAAGGTGAAACTAATAAAATCAAAGATAAGGAAATAGGAAAAAAAGAAATACAGATACTCAACTCTAAATTTAGCCTATGCAATCCCCAGATTGTTTCCAATTAAGCTAAATCAAAGGAATTTAGGGTTTTCCATAATTAACTAACCAAAACCTGGACAGTCTACAGTTGCTCTCATCACCAGAACAATAGTCTCAGAATAATGGCTTTATAAATGCATAAAATGTATAGGATTATACAGGAAACAAAGTATTACCAATTAAACCAATTAAAATACAGCTATCAAAATATTTATTTTTTTAAAACACACAAAATAAAAAGTTGATTGACCTCCAGATTAAGATCTCCTGCTTTAAAGCTTTGGTTTTGGGGACATCACACTCTCTGGTTTTCTTCACACACTTTCTAATTACTCTTTCATTGGTTACTCTAGTATTCATTAACTACAAGGCACCAGTAACTCACCTTCGCCCTTTCTCCTGTTAGTGGAAATAGTTCCGCCATGAGAAGAGCTTAAAACCAGTCACTTTGGGCAGGTAGGGCTCATTCGCCTTGGCAGGCAACCCTACTAGGGGAAGGAAAACCCTGATTTTAAACCTCTGCTACCTTGCGGCTATACCCATTTATGGGAAAGGCTTCAGGAGTTAACCCCAGGAAAAATCAGGAGTCTGAGTCCCTTAGGCAGTTGGATGTTGGACACCACATCCCTCTGGCAACTCCTGCGGCAACACTGGTGCCAAACTGTATTGGCTCTGCCTCTCCTTTGGATGCACCAATGTCACGGAGAGGGAAAACCTGCTGCGTGGGCAACAGCTTGTTTTACAACTGATCCGTCCAGGCCAGCGCCCTGGAGAGGACACTCCAGCTACTCCTCATGGGGTAGATACAACACAGGATGCGGCAGTTACTGGTTATAAGACACTCAGGAGCTGCGGCTCCCGTATTGGACTGCACAGCCACACTGTGGCCTGTGGCTCTTCAAGGCGCTGATCCACGGTCGTCCATGACTGATGGAGGCCTACACCATTAACTACAAATATCTACTCATGTTTCCTACCCTTACCTAGACTTTTATTTATCAACCAGTCTACAAGCATTTATGAAGCGCCTGACTGGTCTCCCATTGCATGCCAGGCCCTCATCAGTCATCCATACCTAAGTCTTGCCACTGGATTCTGATGAGTATGAGGAGAGAGTGAGGCTGATGACTCTGTACAGTCTTGACTCACTTAAATCCAATTCACTTACAGGTCCCAAGACATCACCCTCCTGATGCCATTAGTCTTCAGGAATGAAGGAGAAACAATAAGTGACAGACCTGCAACATCATGAGGTACTGTGTATTTAGCTGGCACTGAGTACTTAAATACAAAAGAGAGATGCTCCCAGTTTCTCAGGGGAGGAAAGGGAACATACAGTATTCACATATAACATATTCATAGTAACTAATGATCCCTTAAGAAGATTATCTGCTCACAAGGTTTCAATGATTAAAGGAATACGGACTGCTCCCAAACCTACATAACTAGTCTTAATTTCTCCTCTCCTCCATTTTTTCACATTGAGGCAGGGAGACACTATGGTGTAGGGAGGTGGCAGAAACCCTCTTTTTTTTTAGGAAGATAATGCTTAGAAATATCTCCAAACAGGACTCAATTACATTAGTTGGGCTAGTATGGACTGTAAGTCAATTGTACTCCCAACATGTATGCTAAAAATATGGTTATAATGCTATTACAGTTGTTTGTTTCTTTAGAAAGTTTTGAGAATAGCCATTTGGCATGAACAGGCAATTTTCAGATGAAGAAATCAAAGCTATCTGTAGTTATATGAAAAAATGCTCTAAATCTTATTGATTAGAAAAACACAAATTAAAACAATTCTGAGGTACCACCTCATACTCATCAGATTGGCTAATATGACAGAAAAGGAAAATGGCAAATGTTGCAGATGTGCAAAAATAATGCACTAATGCACTGCTGGTGGAGGTGTGAATTGATCCAACCATTCTGGAGAGCAATTTTGGACATTGCCCAAAAGGCTATTATAGAACTGTGTATACCTTTTGGCCCAGCAATATTACTACTAGGTCTATATCCCAAAGAGATTAAAGAAAAAGGAGAAGGACCTATGTGTACAAAAATATTTATGGCAGCTTTTTTTGTACCAGGAAAGAATTGGAAATTGAAAGGATGGTCATCAATTGCGGAATAGCAAAACAAGCTGTGAAACATGACTGTGATGGAATACTATTGTGCTATAACAAATGATGAGCAGAACGCTCTCAAAAAAAAACCTGGGAAGACTTACATGACCTGATTCAAAATGAAATGAGAAGAACCAGGAAAATATACAGTAACAGCAATATTGTTAAGATGATCAGCTGTGAATGACTTAGCTATTCTCAGCAATATGATGATCCAAAACAATTTCAAAGGACTCATGACAAAAAATGCTATCCACCTTCAGAGAAAAGACTGATTGCATATGAATGCAGATTGAAGCAAACTTTTTAAAACTTTATTTTTCTACTGTTTTCTTTTGCAACAGTGCTTATATGGAAATGTTTTGCATGACTACACATATATAATCTATGTCAAATTGCTTGCCTTCTCAAGAAGGAGGGAAGGAAGGGAGAGAAAGAAAATGTGGAACTCAAAGTTTTAGAAAATGAATGTCAAAAAATATTTGTTTACATGTAATTGAGAAAAAAATTTTGAAAAAGAGAACATAGCCATTTAGTTATGAGGATAATATGTGTATCATAACAAGGTAAGTAAAAAAGGATGTGTTCTTCTTGCCCTGGACTATAAAATGAAGTCACCAGAGTACATTACCACTAAGATCCCTTACGGGGCTGCAAAGTTCAACTGAGGAACTAACAATGAGCATATTTCTTCTGAATTTAACAACAGTAACAGATGCTGGGGAAAGTTATCTATGGAAGTAACTGTAGTTCAAACTAGGCAAAACTTAAAATCAACATCTTGTATGTTACCAAAAAGGAAATATGTGGCTGCAGGTTAAGATCAGATCAAAAATTTAAACTTTAAAATAGTCAAGAGTCTAGCAGATTCCTCTCATAATCTTGGAGCTTTTCTAGAAAATTGGACATCATATAAGAAAATGAACGTATAACACAATGACAATTTAATGAAGAAACTGGAAGTAACTAAAACTGTTCAATTAAGTTCATCAAGTTGCATACTCAGGTAACTGATTTTTTTTTCCACTTTAAGGAAAATAATTATGAATACTGTTGACCAAATACAATGCATTTTTCATGCAAAGCCAATCTAATAATGTAACATCTTCTATGAAATTTGCATTTTTCATAAATAATTTTATGAACAGAATATAAATGAATTAACCAAACAATATAGAAATTATCACTTTATTCTAAGTGATTCAAATGTCCCACTTTAGGTGACAGACTATTAGAAAACATTTCATTAGCTTCTCAGCCAATATTTTCATACTTTGTTTCAAACCTTTTCAGTAACTTTTAACTTTAATATGCAACAGAAAATCATTTCCTAGTATCTTTTGAAATTCTGACCAAACAGATGTTCTCTAATCAATATGTAGGTTAATAATGGAAAAACTATCTAGAGATGAAACTTGGTTGATAGCAAGTGAAAGTTTGGAAACTTCAGAATGGAGAGATGAATCAGGTCATGTGAAATATTAGCAAAATTGTGTCTAAAGAAAGATATGTAAGTTAATGAAAGTGCCCCATGTAAGAATATTATGTTTGCTTGGAAACAGTGAAGAGAAATAGTATGGTAAAGTAGATTCATAGGCAATGTGGAAACCAGGAAGACTTGTGTTCAAGTCTCATCACTGAAAGATATTGGCTATGGAGTGTTGGGCAAGTCAGTTAACCTCTTAATGCTCTAGGTAATTCTAAGATTATGAGTTGCAGAGAAAGTGAAACCTGTATTGGTAGAGGGAACTTCCTCACTGGGTCCTTCCCTATATCAATGAAATCTCAAGTCAAATCCCTATTGCTTTAAGAAAGAACAAAAACTGATGAACTAAACTGTCTCTATTTCTGAAGTCAACAATGGCTATTTCTTATTTATTAGTACACAGCGCCTTTTTATTGGTTCTTCATTTTTAAAGCTATATAAAACACACAAGTTGTTAAAACGAACAGAGCCAAAAGCATAAATTATCTGCTAACATTCAGCAATTTCTGTTACCTAATCCAGAGAATTATTTAAGAGTGGCATTTCAATTTCTTACTCTATCAGCAATAACAATGTGAGATGTCTAAAGAAAATTTTGAGATTTTACTTCTGAATTAAGAATGCTACAAAGGAAAAATTTCAATTAAGTTTCTAACAAGTCTTAAGGATGCTTTCAGTAAGTTAGCAAAGCATAAAATTCCTAAGAAAAGCATTTCATATGTCTATGTGTTGTTATATTTTAGAAGTGTTCTCATTTTGTTTTTAATTTTCAAAAAAAGTATAACACTGAAGAATTTATTATTATACAGCAAAACTTCACTTGCCTTATTCCTGCCTATTCAGCTCTCTATATTGTCTAGTTCATTTTGAATTGGAGTCAGAAATGGAAGTTCCTGGTCTTTCCATTCCACACCTTCTCTGCCCTCATTTCTAGAACTTCTACATCTTCTCCTTAGTTCTTGTCTCAACCAATTCACCTCTTCACTTCACTTACTTCCACCATCACTTGCCCCAAATTTGAATTTAACTGGCACCTCCACCTGTATGGTGATAAATAACCACCAACAACAACACAAGGAAAAGGTGTAAAAAGGACAGCCATTCTCTTAATAGGCTGGGAATAAAAATCAAGAGAACCTGGATTTCTGCATACTTATATCACTCTTGGGATGAGAAGACAAATATTCTACTCTGTATTTATTAGTTTCATCAAGTTACAGCCCTCAAATAGAACAATTAGTTCACTAAATAACTTGCTGATACATACATAGCAAAGCACTCTAGGAAAATGACAATTGGATACTGCAAAGTAAAATGAATTGTGGTACCTTTTACATAAACTATCATTGCTACATTAAAATTTATATTATATTGTTTATAGTATGCTATAGAAAATGTCATTTACTGTACCTAAGTGACCAAATGATACAAAACCCTTAAAAAAAAATTCCATTCCACAAGATTCTGATAATGCCTCTTAAAAGAACCATACAATATCTATTTCCTTTCCCAAATCTGTGAATTTGTACTATCAACACCTTTATTAAGCATTTAACTTTGATCATTTATTACAAAAGGGCCATATATTACGTAAGAAGAAAAATGGCAGTTTTGGCCAAGCTGAGACCAATTCTTTATTCTTCGTAAGAAAAAAACCAGATTATCACCATGAAATCCCATAGGCTTTTCAAAAGCTTCAATCTCTGCATTTCAATTTGAGACAAAATAATGAAATGCATTTCTGAATATAAAATAATATATTACAAGTTTAAGTGATGGTAGTTATTTGCTAAACTATAATTTATTTTAAAGTAAATCAAGGTTACAAGAAGAAGTTTTGAACACATTAAGCTGGATTCTCCCAGGGCCTAAACGGGCTCTTGGTTGCCAATTAGGCACCATGGGAACCTGTAGCTACTCTTCCAAGCCACAAGGGTATGACTCTGTAAATCACTGCTACAAAATACAAAAGTCTCCTTGTGGCTTGAAAGAGTTAATTTACTTTCCAAAAGTGTGAAAATCACAACCAGGGGTAGTTTAGACACTTTTGCAATCTGTCGAATTAAATTAGAATGAACAGTCAAGGTCACCAAATAGTGCTGAGAAGCTGTTTCTAGTTTTACTTCTACTACCAAATGCCTACAGTTTTCCAGGGTCAAAATTAAGGAATGAAAGCCAGATTCAGGAAATCGAAACCCAGGGTCACCAATATTGTTCTTCACCAATGCTCCTCCACCTTGTTATAAGGGAACCCAGTTGAAGTTGGTAGGGATGAATTGGTGAGGGGCAAGGGAGAGAAATCAATGAATTACAATTTTCAAGGTAGCAGTAAAATGTTAACTTGAAAAATCTCTAATAGAATGTTCAACATATATATAATATACAAGAAAGAATTATGGGCACCTAGGTGGCACAGTGGATAGAGTGCTGGGCCCGGAGTCAGAAAAACCTGAGTTCAAATCCAGCCTCAGACACTTACTAGGTGTGTGATCCTAGGCAAAACACTTAACGCTGTTTGACTCAGTGTCCTCATCTGTCAAATGAGTCGGAGAAGGAAATGGCAAACTACTCCAGTATCTTTGTCAAGAAAACCCCAAATGAGGTCACAGAAAGCCAGAAACAAGTGAAAAAGGACTGAACAACAATTGAAGAAAGAATGATGAAAGGAAATAATTATGAACAACTATGAAATAAGAAAACAGAAGACCTGGTTCCCTCTCCAGTACTTACTAGCCACATAAGCTTGTTAAGTCACAAACCTCAATTGTCTCATCTGTAAAAACAGGGATAACACATTCCTTGCTTACTTCACCAAGACACTATGAGGATTAAATGAGATTGTGAACATGACACTAGGCAAACATAAGGCATCAATCACCCCTATGCCTGAAATATATTCCCCCTTCTTACTTCTGTCCGAGTCCCTTCCTTCCTTTAATGTGCAGCTCTGGCACCATCTTTTGTATAAGGCCTTTCCTGACCCCCCCCAATTGCTGGTGCCCTCCTCAAAGAACCTTGGATTCAACTACTTTGTATATACTTGTATTTATTAGCTTACTATTTGTGCTGTATATATTTGTAAATGTATTTGTTATTTCCCTATTATATATTTCTATCTGTATGTATTATCTCCCTACTTGTGCAATGCAAGTAGTAATTGTGTCATTCTATGTACTTGTATGCCTGGTAACTTAGTACATGCTTAATAAATTGACTGACTGAAATACTTTGGGCTCTTAACTGTTTTAGAAACCTAGACATGTACAGCTGTGGAAAATCCTGAAAAATAAACAGGTTTTTTTTTTCTTTTTTCTTTTTTTTTTTTTTTTTTGGTAAGGTAATTGAGGTTAAGTGACTTGCTCAGGGTCACACAGCTAGTAACTGTCAAGTGTCTGAGGTCGGATTTGAACTCAGGTCCTCCTGACTCTGGGGCCAGTGCTCTATCCACTGCTCCACCTAGCTGCCCCCAAAATAAATGTTATATAGAATAAAGGGAGCCTATAAATTAAAATAGAAGAGAAGATGAATTGGAATAAAAAGTGATTATATCAGGCCTCAAAATGTCTGACACTAAAAATCTTCTTCAAAAAAAAAATCTCCCTAATTCTATTCTATCAGGTAATAATATAGTAGACAGGGCACTGAACTGGGAATAAAAAGAGGTGGGTTTTAATACTGCCTCAAATATTTATGAGCTGTATAAACCCGGGGAAATAACTTCTCTTGGCCTAAGTTTTAGCTAGAAGGTCCATCTTTGGACAGGATGACCTCTAAGGTCCCTTACATCTCTAAATCTGTGTCTAAATGGATAAATCTGTGAGAGAGACAGAAACAGACAGAAAGGAAGAGAGGGGCAGGAAAGACAGACAGAACACAGAGACACAGAGAGAAAGAACATTAAGGTTTGCATCATATATACATTTTTTTTTCATTTTATCCTCACACTAATAACCCTGTGAGATAGGTGCTACAAACATTATTAGTCACATTTTACAGATGAAGAAACTGGGGTGGAGTTTGTGACTTGTCCATGCATGATCACACAGCTAGAAAGTATCAAAACCCAGGGCTTCCCGGTCCTCCTTCCCCAAAGCTGTTAGTGCCTTGCCCTGGAAATTTATCCCGTGTTTATCTTTTACATACCTTGCATTTACAAACACATACATTCACAATAAAATATATCAGGGCATAAAATGTTTCATTTTTGTATTTATATCCCCAGAGCCTAGCACAGTACCTGGCAGAAAGTACATACTTAATAAATGCTTGTCTACTGACTGATAGTTTAGAGAGCTGCTCAGAGAATCACTGAGAGATTGTTTTGTGCAGGGTCATATCAGCAAAAGCCACTGCAGAGCCAACTCTCTCTCTACTACATCATGCTCCCATTTTGTTTGAATGTTAAAGGATGGATTCCAAAGATAGCTGATTATTAGGAAAAGATTACTATCTTTGGATATTAGAAAAAGAGGTCTAGCATTTAAAAACAAACAAAAAAAAACATTAAAAACTAACCAAAATAATGGGAAATACTTCCAGAAGCCAAGACTGAAAAATGGGAGTCTTACAGGAGAGGCTGAAGATTGGGAAGGGCAATGGATCTAGTATGTAGACGGGAGAGAAGGAAGGGAGAGGACAAAAAAGAGTGAGGCCCCAGTGCTAGGAAAGGGCAGATTTGGTTCTCAAAGGAACTGATAAGGATGAGATATCATGCTCTTTTATCTCTTAACAAATCTCTAGCAATGGAATTCAGGTCAGACCAGAGTTCTTACTCTGCAGGAGAACAGGCTTTATCTTGAGAGATAAAGATCTCAAATCACTCCTTCTACAAGTATAAAGTAAAGGGTCTCTTAATCATATTCCTACCCCACCTATCCTATCTCCCCTTCTCAAGACCCACCCTTATCACACATTCATAACTATGTAATACTTTAAGAAACAAATAAAATCAAACTTCTCTTCAGAGTTGGCTTTCAGGTGATTCTACAGGTCTATCTGTACCCACCTCCCAAACACACACACACACACACACACACACACACACACTCTCTCTCTCTCAACAATTACTTGCTAATTAGAACTGGAAGGGGCCTTAGAAGCCATTTAGTATAACTTTCTCATTTTAAAGATGAAAAACTAAAACGCAAAGAAGTTAAGTGATTTGCCCAGGATCACACAGCCATAAAGTGCTGAGGTGAGACTTGATCACAGGTCTTCTCGAATCCAAATCTGCTATCCACAACACCATTGTTGTCTCTAAAGAGACAAATAATAAACAAAGCCTCAATTAGAGATGACTAAAGAAAATACTGTCAGTTAGGTGCAGAAAACTCACTGGGTGAGATACCAAGTTTAGATAAAAATGAAGTCCCCGCATTTATAGAACTTAACTGTCTGAGAACTTAAAACACTGAGACATTGAAACTCATAAAAAACAGAGGGTCTAGGAGGGAAAGGTTCTGTATTAATCCTTTTAAAAATGTATTTGAACCACATCTTTAAAACATTTTTCAATAGTGCTATTGCTTACTTTGATAGCTGAATTGTATTTTTAAGTTTAAATCTACTTGTTTTAATGATAATATTTATAATTTATACAGTACCTTAAGGTTTACACAGCACTTTACATACATAGAGTATCTCATACAATGAAATAGGTAGAAAAGGGAATTCAACTACCCTTCTGATGATCCTAAAAAAGGTATTTCTTAAGGGAAGTACAGTGTCTAAGAAGGCAACCAAGAAGTTGTAACATTTAGTACAACATTCATTTCAAAAATATTTTTTAAATGTTTGATACATACAAGGTACATTGTGAGGATCTTTGAAGAGAGCACCATTTAAGCTTACAGCCTGGTAAGAGAAGATGCAAAAAAAAAAAAAAAGATGCGCACAAAAACTAAAATATAAAGGTATAAAGGGGTACGGATCATCATGGGATTTCAGAATAAAGCAAGAAATTGTTTCCAGCTGGGATCTCAGAGGGTTTTTTATGGAAGAGATGATACCTGAGCTGGGTCTTCAAAGATGAGTAGCAATTGGACAGTCTGGAGGAAGAGGTGGGGAGAGGCCAGACTTGGGGGGAGGTGAGGAGACCAAGTAGCACAGAAATAAGGAAACACAGGCTATACCAGGAATAGCAAGTGGTCTAGTTTGGCCAAATTATACTCTGAGTGAAGCAGCTTAGGGAAGAAAACGGTACAAAGACAGGTGGGTGTTTTTATGATGGGCTAGAGTCTGCCTTATATTTGTAAGGCAAGATAATCACTGAGGATTTCTAGCAGAGGGTTACCAGATCAGAGCTCAGAATAGGTTAGTAACCTGAAAGGGCAATTGTACATATACCATGGATCCTCCCAGAGGCAGCTGATAACACAATGGCCCTGGAGTCAGAAAGATTTGAGTCTAAATCCAACTTCAGACCTAATGAACTACATAATCCTGGGCAGTCACTTCACCTCTGTTTGCCTCAGTTCCCTCATCTGTAAAATAGAGTTAAAATAGAGCTCTTACCTCACAGCACTGTCATGAGAATCAAATAACATTTTTTTTTCCAAAGTGTTTAGCAGAGAGCCTGGAACAAAGTAGGCACTTAATAAATGAATAATGACTTACTGAGAACCAAATAATATTTATTTTTTAAAGCACTTAGCACAGTGCCTGGCACATCATAGGAGTTATATACCTATTCCGTTTCCCTTCCTCGTCCCTCTTTCTTCTCTTCCTTCCTTCTACAACTAGGCCAGAAAAGAAGGAACTGATGAGACCAATCAATGGCACTACTACATTCAAGAATCTAAGTTCTCATCCTACTTACATCATTAATTAAGTAAGTGACTTCTTATCCAGGCTGAGAGAATGTGTGTTCCTTAAATGCAGGGACTGTATTTCTACTCTTTTTGTTTTTCTTATTTCTACTTTTTCCATTTTTATTTGTTGCTTTTCCCTTTTGCTCTGATTCTTCTTTCACAGCATGACTAATGCAGAAATATGTTTAATGTGATTGTACATATATAACCTATATCAGATTGCTTACTGTCTTGGGGGGGGGGGAGGGAGAAAAATTTGAAACTAGAAATCTTAGGAAAACAAATGTTGAAAGCTATCTCTACATGTAACTAGAAAATAATAAAATACTTTTGTGATTACAAAAAAAAAAAGCAGGGACTGTTTCCCTTTTTTTAGCCTAGTTATTAGATCCTCCAGAGTATCCATAGATAATATGCCTTCAATTACAATTTATACAATTGACAACAAACTTCACAGGGAAATAATGATAAGAACAAAGATAAAAGACAGAAAGCATTCTGGAAGTAAATGCAACGATTTCATCAACATCAACCGCATCATCACTGACACTGTGACTGTGGCAGAGAGACTTCTGTAAAAGTTCCAGCACTTGAACAATCCTAACATCATAGTCTTAAAGTTGCCAGGGACCTTCTAGAGCCATACAGTCCAATCCCTTTATTTTAGACTTGCCCAAGTTCACACAAGGAATAAGTAGCATAACTAGAATCTAAACCCAAGTCCTCTGTCTCCATTTTCAGCATACCTTCTTCTGTACCACACAGTCTCATCCCAGGCTGTGGGTAGTAGCGGGCCTATGGATAGAGGTGAGGAATCAGAACCAAAAAAGCTGAGGCAAAGTTGGGGTTCAGGCTACGAAATGAAGAAGACCAAAAAGCAGTTATCAAGAAAGAGCCAGGTGTCTGGTACAAGGTGATCAAGTGTCAAGTGGGGGTACATATTAAAACCCAACATAAAAACCATGCAGGGAATCAGAAGGCAAGGCTTAAGGAATCAGACTGGGTATCATAATTTAGAACAGGTAATATACCAGGGACACAGTTTGAGCTAAAGGGGGCAGAGCCCAGGCAAGTCTACAGAACATAAATAGAAGATTAAGTGAATAGGCAGAAGTAAGGAAGACCCCAAAAAAACAAACAACAACAACAAAAAACACACACACACAAAAACCACAGGAATTAAACAAGTGGTTAAAGTTCTAAAGTACCAGTCAGAAACTAGGAGACAGGAAGAGGGAGAACAGGGCAAAGTGAAACCAAAAAAAAAAAAAAGAAAGAATAAGAAAAGAAAAAAGAAAGAAAAGAAAATCAGATTTGAGGTACATAGTTCTCAATAACCGAGGCAGATCTCCCTTCCCATTCTTGACGATTTTATAAGGTACCAGCTGAGGCAGGAACCAATTCTATCATGGCTAGCCCAGGTTCTACAGAAGGAAACAGGTAATTAGGAGCACCTGGCTAAGGTGAAGCATGCGTGCATAAAAAAATAACCACTTCTGGCAGACAGGGCCTAACAGTTGCTCCAGCTGACTCTTTAATGTGAAAAATTACATACTCCCTGTCTATTTTGAATATTCTATGAGTAAATGAAAGTAACTCTAAGATTTCTGACAACCTCAACCATCTGGAACGTTGCTTTGAACCTCACAAGTAAAAGCAGTGAGGAAAATTGCTATCCCAAAGTTCACATGAACTTTATAGGAAAGATGGTCATGAGGCCACACTCACTAAATTGACTGCCTAGCATTGTGGGTAGGCAGCATGGTCAAACCTTTGTCTTGGGAATATGAATATGACAGCTAGATGTAGATTGAAGAAGAGAGAGACTAAAAACAGGGAGCCCAATTAACAGGCTATTCTAATCACAAGCAAGAGGTGATAATAGTCTGAACTAGGGTGTTAGTCTTGAGTGAACAAAAGAAAGTTGGTTTCGGAGTAATCAAATGGTGGTTGAGCTTTAAAAAAAAAAAAGATTTCCTTTGAAAATCACCAAAATGAAAAGAAAGTTTTGACATTTAAAGGGAGAACATTTCAGTTATATGGAAAATCCAATAATCCAGAAATCCATAATAACACTAAATGAATAAGCTATTTTATTCTATTTTATCTCTAATTTTACTATGAATAATTCCCTATATACTAAATCTTTTACTGTCTTCCCTATGAATTAAAAAAAAAGTTTTAACTCATTTTCAAAGTACTTTGATTATTAGTAAATTTATCTTATTCTTACTTTTAGGAAAGAACACATTAAATTCAAGTGGTTTATATATATTGGGACCTGAGACTGACAATAATGAATTATTTCTATATGTGTTTTCTGATTTACAAAAAATTCTATGTAAGTCTGCTAGAAGCTTCACACCTTTATTTTTACTTTCACATCTAAAGAGAAGCAATATGGATAGATAAGGTGTGTATTTAAGATAATAATGTGAACTGACACATTCCTGGAGCTGTATCTATTTAAAAGTGACACTAATATCATTCTTATTCTGGTAAAGCTTTAAAAAAAAATCACTGGTTACAAAACTAATTGCACTGCCAAATGCTTCTTAGGATCCCAAGTAAAAATCATCCTCTCTTCTTAATTAACACATAAATTATGTGATTAAGTTTAAAAGTTTGGTCTTTTTGCTCATAACCAACAAAGTCCTCAGGGGAACAATGTCCTAAGCTTACTAAAGCATAGTATCTTTCACAAAGGAACACTGTATATATACTCCAACATTTATATAGAGCCCATGAGTTCACAAAACACTTTCCTCACGATCTAATGTGCTACACAGTGCAAAATGCATTATCTTCATTTTGTTGATGAGAGAACTAAGTAAAATTCTGTTATTGAGGTTATACCTCCTCAATAGGTCACAAAGTACTGGTAGAAGAAGGACCTGCATGCAGGCCTTATGACTACAAGTCCAATGTTCTTTTACTGGACATCATACTTTGATTCACAGAAGGACCTTATTTTAAGCATATATAATATAAAAATTGAGGAAAATGAGCAGGAAACTATTCATTTTACAAAAGGATTTTCCACTTTGCCATAAAATAAATCACTAACCCCTGGAACATCTGAGCACATTCGATTTATAAAAATTATATCTATTGGATGAACAACTCGTGAACAATGAAGGATCTGTGTGCATCCATATATGTATGTATGTATACATGTGTATATATGTGTGTGCGTGCGTGTGTGTGTGTGTGTGTGTGTGTGTGTGTGTGTGTGTGTGTGTGTGTGTATGGATACATGGATGGATGGATAGGTAGAGAAATAGATCTTCCCTTCCTTTCCCCAAAAATACAGTGATACAAAATTAAACTTCCGGCCCAAAAAGCAAAGAAGCCAACACTCTACTCCTCATGCCTGTTAAAACACACACACACACACACACACACACACACACACACACACACACACAAGTGCAATCACTTTTTTTTTTTTAGAATAAGGTGGTAGTTTATTTAGGAGGAGCAAGGGAAGGGAAGGGTGGGGGGAGGGAAACCATGAAAGAAATCCTTGGACTTCTCATGGGGAGATAGGCACAAAGCACATGGCTCAGAGGTACCAAATCTCCGCAATCACTTTTTGAAATGCATTAACCCATTGAGATGGGGAGGAAAAAGATAAGGTGGGATAAATTCCCGCTAGAAATGTTCGGAATTTTAGATGCCAAGTGTGGTACAGTTCTAAAAGTTAAGAAGGAATTCAATGGGAAAACTCATTTTTGTTCCTCTTACTGGGAGGACTAAGATTCATATAGATTTCAATTGTAACTACAGATAGCATTACAATAATTTTGTAAAAGTACTTGAACAAGACATAAGAATAAAAATCTTACAGTCATATTCCTGCTCTGGCTTGGAATCAGCTACTTCAAAAATAAAAATGCCTTGGATTTCTTCTATAGGGATAATATTTCTCTATAAGCAGAAAGGATATGATGACTCATTTAACAAAATATTCTGAAGACATAAGTACAGATATATGTCACAGCTAATGTACAAACTCTAGATAATGTCATGGTTAACCAGCTAATATAATATAGTATTTCTTATAGAAACACAGTGAATAAACTAGGAATATTTTTAAAAAGCAAAACTGAACTTTATTTAAGGAACAAAACTTCAGGGGAACCTATCCATGGAGGCATATAATAGAATGCTGTATTTACTATTTAAAACTACCTAAGCAAATAAAGAGTAAGTAGAATTTCCTTACTTGAGCACCAACAGCTGAAAAATAATTTAGTACCATACCAATCTTGAACACTATCGATAGATACAGAAATGCTTGTATACAGCAGCAACCATCCAAATAGTTTAACTCCATTCTTAATGAATTTTCCCTGCCTAGATTTTTTTTACTAAACCCCATTCTCTTCTACACACCACCTTGCAGTTTTTTCCTCCCTCTTCCCAACGCTAAAAAAGCACTTATTCGTGCCCGGGAGTAGCCATCTATCTGAACCTGACATCGAGCCTGACTTCAGTTTTCCTTAACACCTTCTACATTGTCCTCCTGATTTTCTAAAATGCCACCTCGATTCAGACCATAAAGTTTTAAAAGACAAAAACAGGCGCATTTTTGCTTGTCTCTCTGCTCAAATTCACCTTTTATTTCCAGCATAATCATCTGATCTAGTCTTCAAGAAGATGGATGTGATGGCCTTGATTCTTGGCAATGAATTGAAACGGTTATCATCTCCAATGATCTGAAGTTTGAAACCATGTTAGTGTCATTATTTCATCTTTAAATTTCTGAAAAAATCTCAGTGACTCTGCCAAGTAAATTTCCTATATCTTTGTTAAAACAGCATCATTGCATACTAAGGTCCTCTATAAAATAATCATTACTGAAACCGTCTACCCTAGTAAACACCTTAACATGTTAAGGTACAGCCTGGTATAGTAAAAAAGCCAGGGTCTGAGTCTTTCTTGTCCCTGTCTCCTCCCCTCCCCAGGGCCCCTCAGTGCTAGAACATTCCCTTAGAGATTGATTACTTACCATTTACAAAGTATATATCACATATAGAGTTGTTTGCATGCCATTTCCCCCATTTGAATGTGAGCCTCTTGAGGGCAAGAACTGTGTTTATGTCTTCCCTCACCTAGCAGGTATTTATGAAATAAATGCTTGTTGACTGGGTCCTGGCTCCCCTACTTACTAGCTGTATCATCAGACAAATCAATTAACCTCTCTAAGGCACCAATTTCAATCAGTTGCCAAATCTACCTTCATACCACCTCTTAAATGTGCCCCCCTCTCTTGAATTATAAAGCCAAAACCCTACTTGGTCTCCTAACTTCCAATTTCTGCCTCTCCAATCCATCACCCACCCAGCTGCCAAAACAATCTTCCTAAAGCATAAGCCATATTATACCCTATTCAAATATATTTAGTGGTTTTCTCCAGCCATTAATATAAAATTAAAATTCCTTAAGCTTGGCATTCAAAGCTCTTCACATACTGGTTTAGCCTACCTAACCAGGGTAATTTCTTTTTTTTTAAGTGAGGCAATTGGGGTTAAGTGACTTGCCCAGGGTCACACAGCTAGTAAGTGTTAAGTGTCTGAGGCCAGATTTGAACTCAGGTACTCCTGACTCCAGGGCCAGTGCTCTATCCACTTCGCCACCTAGCTGCCCCTAACCAGGGTAATTTCAAAGTATTTCTCTTGTTGCAAACTAAAGGGCATATTCTATCATCTTCAAATTTGACATTCATTTCCTGCCTCCATACTTGAGCACTGGCTGTGTCCCCTGCCTGGAATTCACTCTCTCCTTATTTCCAACTTTTGGAATAATTAATCAAATCTCATCTCTCATGTCACCTCTTCCAGATGTCCCTAGTCCCTACTGCTTTCTAGCCTTCTGAATGTTTTTATTTATCTGCACATGTTTTGTATATACCTCTCCACCCCAGTAGAGTATAAGCTTACATGTTTGAGGAACAATTTCTCTGCTTGTCTTTATACCCCTAGTATATAGAATCCTAGGTGCTCGCTCATAGCGAATGCTTAACAAATGTTTCTATTAATATAATTTGTTTATTGAATTGATATAATCAATATAATATAATCAGTATAAATTACTGGCCTGAATAGCACAACCTGTATGCTTTTTCATGTATCTCTTTATCATATATTTCTTTTACATGATAAAGTTGTCCAGTATTCAAAGTAGACCTCTCCCTATTAAGCAGGTTACTTCCAAATTCTCCATCTAAACCTGACGGAATCAGGCATTATTTCACCAATAACATTTTGATTCCAATACTGCTCCTCCATTTTAGTAAAAATATACTGTTAACATACACTTGGTCAATCTCAATTTTATACTAGTTCTAGAATCACGGGCTATGTTTTCCATTTTTTCTACTTTTTAAACTCTTTAATGTCAGGAACAAGAGCTTCAAAGAATCTCAGAGTTGGAAGATAAATTAGAGACCATCTAGTCCAACCCATAATATTATGGACAAAGAATCCCTTGGTATTTCCAGGAAACTTTCCTGCAAATAATTACAGCAAATTCTTCACTTGAAAACCTTCACTGAAGAAGAACTACCATTCTACCGGGGGGCGGGGGTTACGTTTAAGTATCAGAAAAGTTTTCCTAACATGTTCTTTCTCCATCACTTCTCATTGAGCCTTATTAGTTCTTCTTCCTTATGACAAGCCTTCAAGTACCAGAATAACAGCCGTCATGTATTCCCAAAATCTCCTTTCCAGACTAAACATATGCCGTTCCTTCAACTAATCATATGACATCGTCTCCGATCATTCTGCTTGCCTTCGTACCAACATGTTCTCATTGGTTAATGTGCTTCCTAAAATGTGGTTTCTAAGACTATGTGGTGATTTTTTGTTTGTTTATTTTTAAAAGTTTTTCCCTGCCAGTGAACAACCGAGGTGTACTCAAAGTACTATACAATTTCCCAAATGCAATCCAACCAAAACACCTCCTTCTACTATACTTGGAAAGTAGTTCACTGCCCATTTTCATGACCTATCCAAGTTTCTATTCATATATCTGCATATACTGAGAGATTAATTTAAATGGCTACCCATCCAACTAGGCAACAGAGACAAGTAGATGACAGAGTGGATAGAAGACTGGCTTTGGAATCAGGAAGATCTAGGTTTAAATCCTACCTTAAACACTTACTAGCTGTGTGATCCTGGGCAAGTCACTAACTTCTTTCAACTTCAGTTTCCTGATTTGCAAAATATGGATAATAACAGCACATACTTCACAGAGTTGTTGGGAGTACCAAATGAGATAACATATGTGAAGCATTTTCCAAACTTTAAAGTGCTAGTAAATGCTAACTATTTATTGTCATCATTATCATTATTGTTATCCAAGTGCACACTTTAATCTGAACAACATGTGTTCTTCACTGACTCTGTTTTTCCAGAATAAATAGGTAAACTATCTTGAGTGATCATGGTTCATACTGAAACGTCCCTGGAGTGATCTATGGTTTGATGAGTACAATGTCATCTACTCCCTGGGAATACTAACGTAGCCCTCATTGATGAGGAATCTCTTCCCTATCAGATATTGATACTAAATGTTCTAAAAGAAAATAGCAAACACTCTAGGTGAGAGAGCTCCCAGTTTTTGCCTGATACTCAATAGACCATAGTGGTGGTCATATCTGCCATGACTTTGTGATTTAAAAATATGTGCATATGTATTAACTTCACATGTATAGATCATCTTGTTTAAGGAGAACTATTTAAATTGTATTTAGTTATAAAGAATAAAATATTTTTTTCTAAAATCAGTAAGCAATGGAGGAGATCTAACATCTTCTATGGCTCTCAAAACAGTTGAGCATCTATAATCACATAGTCTACTGGGGAAAAAAGTCACCTGGAAAAAAAACTTACTTTTTTCTTCATATGTTTCATATAGGATGCCTGAAAAGGCCAAGGTCTCCCATTGTATCTGGTGCCATCTCCAACAGTTCTGATCTATATCTTGCCAGTGGACCCAGATGGCTCTGGAGGAGTGAATTTGGTACCTTTGCACTGCCCTGCCTCACTTAAATCCAACTCACTGCAAGTCACGACATCACCCCTGATATCATGGTTGGAGAACAAAGGACAGACAACAACTACAACATAAGATGCCTATAAAGTACACATAGCTCATTCCCATAAAGATTTTGTAGAGACTACTAAGTAGGCAAATAGGTAATTGCTCCTTTTTGGGGGAGGGGGTGGTCACTTTTTTTAGATAATTGTATGTGATCTTTTCCATTCTTTAGTAAGCTTCCCCATCTTGAAATATCTTATAAAATTATCACCTCTAGTGCAAATTTTCCCTGTGTTTTATTCATATCCAACAGATCTTCCCAGCTTCATTGCCTTAAGTATCACTGTGACTTTATCACCTAGTACAATGGATTCTAAACTTGGTTTGTTCAGTCTTTTCATTCGTGTTGGACTTTTTTTTTTACCTCAATTAGGGTTTTCTTGACAGAGATACTGGAAATAGTTTGCCATTTCCTTCTCCAGGTCATTTTACAATTGAGGAAACTGAGACAAATAGAACAAAGTGACTTGCCCAGAGTCACATAGCTAGAAAATGTCTGATGCTGGATTTGAATTAAGGCTTTCCTGATTCCAGTCCTGGCACTCTATTCACTGTGCCACCTAGTTGTGCCCCTCCCCCAGGACTGATGATAGAGTAAAAATATGATGGCTCCATAACTGTCAATAATGAAAAGCAGTCACTAAAAAAACACCAGAAGATCACGTCCATTTCATATGTATTTTTTCTCCTTTCAACTCCATCTGTGAATGTTCTTGGGATGATATGACTTGGCTGAATCTTATATCAAGTGCTCCATAAGCTCAAGTTTCCCTGAATTGATGTTCAGTGTTTTGTGACATGAGACTTCTCATAAGCTTCCATCATCCCCTTCTCTAATGTTTGCACATGACCTCTTAACCAGCATTTTCTTTGTCTGTCACATCTTCAATGAAATCAAGTGTTTGCTGTGAAGCAGTTTCCAAGCTCCTTTTTCCTTGTGGTTGAAACTATTCATCTCCATTAAATTTTAAGAAATGGTGATGTTTAGAGTCTGTGTCTATCCATTTCCAATGACAACTATTTATTTAAACAAATCCCAGTCACAAATATAGAGCTGGAAAAGGTCTTAAAGGTGTGGTAGTCCAACTCTAATTTTCCAGAGGAGGAAGTTGAAGACCGGGAGGTTTAATGACTTGCCAGAATCACACAGGTACTAAGTAGAAGAACAGGGTTTTAAACTCAGGTCCTACGTCTCCAAATCCAGTATGCTTGCTATGGTATCCCACATGCCACTTGGTATCTTCTCATAAATTCCTTCAATAGAATGCAAGCTTTTGGAGGGAAAAGAGAGTTAATTTTTGGTTGTGTATCCCCAGTGACCAGTACAGTGGTATGCACACAGTAGGTACTTCATTAAGCGTTTGCTTTACTGAATTTTTATCCTTTATTCTAACTTAGTGTTGATTTCACCTTTCCTCTAGTCAATAGAAAACCTGACTATACAGACAGCTGATTCTGACATGACCCACATATCATTAACCAGTCATTTCCTTTCTGTTAAGATACAGTCAATTTCATTATTTATGATGTTGTTCAGGGCTAGCCACATACAGGCACCTTTTGACTCACTTCGCAAAAGAAGTATTCATGATTTACATGCAAAAGATTTCTAAACAGTCTATGAGTCTTTGGCTTCTTTCATTTCTTAACCTTGATCTTGTTCCTGTATTTTCCAATGAAACTTCTGCTGCCCTCCTCTGAACCCATCTGTGTGTACCGTGATCATGGAATGGCAAAGGATACGTTAACTTTAAAGGGCTAGTCTGTTTTTATTATTCGTATTTTTAACCTTTTTTGGGGGGCAGGGCAATGAGGGTTAAGTGACTTGCCCAGGGTCACACAGTAAGTGTCAAGTGTGTGAGGCCACATTTGAACTCAGGTTCTCCTGAATCCAGGATGAGTGCTTTATCCACTGCTTCATGTAGCTGCCCCTGTATTTTTTATCTTTTAACAACAATAATAATAACCAGCATTTATATAATTCTTTAAGGTTTACCAAGCACTTTACATGTTATCTCATTTGGTTTTCACAACTCTATGAGGCAGGCACTTTTATTATGTCCATATTACAGATGAGAGAAAGGAATCTAGATGGCACAATGAATAGAGTGCCAGGCATGGAGACAATCAGACTCATCTTCATGAGTTCAAATCTTACCCCAAATACTTATTAGCTGTGTGACCCTGGGCAAGTCACTTAACCTGATTTGCCTCATCTGTAAAATAAGCTGGAAAAGGAAATGGCCAAACCACTCCAGTATCTTTGCCAAGAAAACCCCAAATGGGGTCATGAAGATTTGGACACGACTGAAAAACAACATCACCAACAGATGAGGGAACAGAAGCTGAGACAGGTAAGTGACCTGCCCCAAGTCACACAGCTAAAATGTGTATAAGGCAGATTTTGAACTCAGGTCTTCCTTACTCCATGAACTACACACTCTATCCACTATCACGCCTTCAACAAGGTTTTCATAGGCTTTCTGTTTCTTCATTCTTTACAACAGGCATTGGTTGATAAGCATTTGGGTAGTGAATTTCTTCATACCCATTATCAGCACGACACAGTGAAATAATCATGTAGCTCACAAAATGATGTTTCCTATACTTTGGGAAAAATAATAAAATCATCTTCTTATCCGCCCCTTTGAAGAGACCTTGTGAGCCATCCTCTCATTCTGCTTCAACTCTTTAAGGAACTCTCATTTCATTGATAGTGAAAAAGTGCCAATAGCTATGGATGTGATTCAGATTCTCTAAGTGTGTATCTGCTCACTGGTCATGGTACTAAATTTGTATATTAAGAATACTAACAGTAAGTGTTAACTAGGAAATGTATGAATCTGAGAATACTCTGCCTTCATCATTGTGAAAGCAGAAGGAAACATAGAGACCTGAAGAACATTTTGCATTTTTGTCAGTTTCGGGGGGGGGGGGGTCACCAAGGCCAAAAATATCTATCACCTTGGGCTAACCTTCTGCCAATGAGCCACTCTCTCCCTATGTAGGTAGATCTGCTATTCAGCAAGCAGAAGCCGACTCTTTCTTGGACAGTGAGTGACTAAAGCTTTTCTAGCTTGGTAGAATCTCCCAGGGGCCTGTCCTCTGAGAGCATAGGAGAGGGGTTCTCTCCAATAGATTATGGCACATTAGGGAAGGACTTCTTTCCTTTCTTCTTATGAAAACCAATCCCAGGTTTTATTTAGTCTTGTGATCTCAAAAATCAACAGGAAACGAAGAAAAACTAAGAAGATGGACATATGCATCAAACTCTTGACCATGAATACCAAAAAAAAAAAAAAATCTGGACTTTTGGCTTTTCTTTCCATTCTTGACCCTACTGAACATTTTAGTTATTGAATTTTAAGCAATAAAAAGTGCCACTATTTATATATATATATATATATCTTAAATTGTATTAAACAACATTATCTATAATTATGATATCTACACTTTTTAAAATGTACTTTTTTAGAGACAAAATAGAACCATATTCATTTCCATCAGGCCATGTGAGTAAAAAAAAATCATACACCCCATAAGATTTTCTGCATATTGCAATACTCGGAGGAGGAAGAATATGGAAGAAGGAAACCAGAGTTCCACAATAAGTTTTCTGCTAAAAAAGGCTGTTTATCTAAGGAAAGATATTCTCATCTTTTAAGGTATAATCAACCCCACAGCTTAAAAACAACTAATAGGGGGCAGCTAGGTGGCACAGTGGGTAAAGCACTGGCCCTGGATTCAGGAGGACCTGAGTTCAAATCTGGCCTCAGACACTAGCTGTATGACCCTGGGCAAGTCACTTAACACTCATTGCCCTGCAAAAAAAAAAAAAGCAATTAATACCTGCTCTTACCTCTCAAAGACCCTCTCAAATAAAAATACCTAAGCTCCCCAAAGATATTAATCATAATAACCCAGTGAAATAAGTTATACAGACTTATGTTCATTTCCCAAAAAGGCATATATGTATGTATATAAATGTATACATAAGTACTACAAAGATATTGAATGATATACCATCAAATTTAACAACATATGAACTACAGACCATTTAATTTTAGGAATCCTAGGTCTCAGGATCCAACTACTCACATTTTTCCTCACCAGTTTTGAAAGGTTTTAAAAATGCCACTTTGGCTCACCTGAGATAGGTCCTGACTTCAAAACAAAAGTAGAATAAAATCATGGAATGAAATCAGTTCCACATAAAGCGGTCTCATGATTCTGATCCCTAATCTTACTTGTCAATTAGATGGTATAACTTCCACTTACCCAAGCCTCAGATTCTTTTGCAGAGAACAGCTTTGTTAGTTGCACAGTAATCTAACCAAAAAACATGCCGACATGGCAACAGCATCCTGGCAAATCAATGAGGGTATGTCTTGAATAAGGGTTTCCACATAAGCAATGAGAGAATCTTTTTCAGTTTGCTAATGTATTGTGGAGCTAAAAAACATAATATGTTTTCCATTCTATACAATGATAGACCAGTAGAAATCAATAGAGGGGCTTTCCCAAGAAGAAACTTGGCCATGCCTGAGGTCTAACACTGTTTCCAAATCCTCTCATACTTGTCTGAACAGAGAGACTGTGCATAAAGCAAGGGCTCAAATTGAATGCAATACTTGTCCAGGTCAGAAGATATCTTCATTATTTTGTTTTGCTCTAGTTCAGTAGTTTGAGAAAATATACAAGATCCATTCCACTTCAAACTTGCCCCCTAGATTTTTTTTTTTTAATTTTGATCCAATTTGTAATTTCTCCTTAACCAAAAATAATGGATTCAGCTGTGATCAGCTGTGAGATCCATTCTGATTTGGAGTTTGAATGAGTTTAAATCAAATCCTTGCTCAAAAGATGTTGATGGGGGCAGCTAGGTGGCACAGTGGATAGAGTATTGGCCCTGGAGTCAGGAGGACCTGAGTTCAAATTTGGCCTCAGACACTTAATAATTACTAGCTGTGTGACCCTGGGCAAGTCACTTAACCCCCAATTGCCTCACCTAAATAAATAAATAAATGAATGAATGAATGAATAAATAAATAAATGGGGAAAAAAGAAAGAAAGAAAGAAAGAAAGAAAGAAAGAAAGAAAGAAAGAAAGAAAGAAAGAAAGAAAGAAAGAAAAGATGTTGCTGTTCCTGAAGAGTTAAAAACTAGACTGGGGCAGACAAAAGAATAAATTATAAACTGGCTAAAAAGTGAATCACAATTTGAAGAATTCTTATATTGAAAACTTTCACATGAGAATAATAATCCCTTAATTTTATAAAGGTATTTGTATTTATTGTATTTTCTTTTAAACAAGAGAAACTTATTCTTCAGCTTGATGAATTATAAACTGTGTGGTCAGCATAACTAAAGTGCCATTAATAAAAAGGACTGTGTATCCCAAAGACCCCAATATACTAAATAATGAAAATAGCTTAGGATGTTCCCAAATTAATGATCAGCGTCACTTCGTAATGATTACAAAATAGTCGTTTTAATTTAATCATGCAGTTCTTAGGATCACATTTGGACTTGGTGCTATATTAATGCTACACTCTGCAAGTTATCCAGGGAACAGGCCGGCCTTCTTTTTTTAATCTCGTCTACTAGCGGATCCAGAGAAGGAACAAGTTCCTTACACAGCCAAATTCAGTAACAATTTTTAGCTCTTTCAGTACAGCTGATGATTTTCCAGAGATTTGGACCTGATGCAGATGTCATGTCTAAAAATCTTGAATTTTAGATATCATCTATAACATCTCTAAGACAAGACAGCAATACAAGTAGCATGGCACCATCACCAACTCCAATAGAAGGGGATGTGCAGAGAGACTAAGCAGCAGCAGCAACATATTATTAGCATACATATACATATACAGCACTTTAAAGTTTACAAAGTTCTTCACATATGTCAAATTATTTGATCCTCACAACAATCCCATAAAGTGGATATTATTATTATTATTATTATTATTATTATCCCCATTTTATAAATGAGGAAATGGGAAAATACATATTAAGAGATTTGCCCAGAGTCACACAGCTAGTTGGGCAGAATTTGAATTCAGGTCTTCCTGATTCCAAAGCCCTGGCTCTACCCACTGTGCAACCCAGCTGTAACATGATCCAAAAGTAACTGCTATAAAGCAAAGTAAAGTGATCTATCTGTAACAACTTGCTAGGCACTGAGCACTTACAATTGGGATCACTTAACCCCAACTAGAGATTGCCCAAGCCTGAAAGTTAGCTCTTTCTCCAAGTCAAAGATCAACACTATGATCGGGTACAGGAAGACAAGCTACCTTGAGTTGGTCACTCAGCATCAAGAGCTGGTCCCTACTCTGACCTTAGCACACTGGTTTATCTATGACTGAGTCATCTGAGACATAGTCATCAGATGAATGCCTATTATGTGCCTCAAATCTTCCCAATGACTGTATTTCAAATGAGTTAACATGTGTAAAGCACTTTGCAAACATTAAAGTGCTATATAAATACACAAAATTTCTCTCATCAATTATTTCCTGCCTTCAAACCTTAGTCTCTTCATGACTTGGTCCCCAATATCTACTGATGGATTTTTCTAATAATTGCCCACCCACCTGGAACTCCTCCAGTTACCTATTGCTTGGAGATACAAGTAAGCCTGGAATTTCTCCTAATGACACATCCCGGTTGTCTTCTCTCACCAACTCCAAATGTCAGATCCCCACATGCCTATTCATAAAAGAAGTGAACCCTGAATGTGCTCTTATGTTCAGGGTCCTGGCTTTCACCTAATAGTATGGGTCTGCTTTGAGGATAAAACTAGAATTATAGTGGCTCAGCCCATGAATAAGGAGTTTTCTAATGAGAAATATATCAAATATGATAGACGAGCAATGTGACCTAGTTGGCTAAAAAAATTTTAAGTAGGGGGCAGCTAGGTGGCACAGTGGATAAAGCACCAGCCCTGGATTCAGGAGGGCCTGAGTTCAAATCCGGCATTGGACACTTGACCCTGGACAAGTCACTTAACCCCCATTGCCCCGCAAAAACAAAAACAAAAACAAAAAATTATAAGTAATGCTTATATGGAATTCTGATCATAAGTACAAATAGGGAAGGGATGAACCTAGAATGATGCCAACCAAAAGGGGGGGAAAGTAAAAAGAGGGAAGGACAATTGTCCAAGTACAGCATAGGAAGTAAGATTACTGTAATTCTCAAAGGTGAGCACATGAGCAGACAATTAGGCAGGCAGTGAAATGTTATGCCACTAAAGGAGGATGGGGAGTGGAAAGAGGAAAAGAAAAATATGATTTGGCACCTTCATGTGACTGTGGGCAGAATTCACTAACCAAGATTTCCTTTGTGGACCAGAACTTTGTGGACTAAGCAAGCTGGCCTCCTCACTCCCTCAATAAACTCCACCTAGCTGTGCACCAAGTTACACCAAATGTTCACATACTGAAACACTCAAGATCGGTCTTACAGAAAAGGAAAGCAGAATTAACAGCAGAAGGAAGGAAGGCAAGCAAGTAGGCAGGCAGGCAGGAAGAAAGGAAAAAAAGAAGGCAGGCAGGCAGGCAGACAGGAAGGAAGGCAGGAAGGCAGGCAGGAAGGCAGGCAGGCAGGCAGGCAGGGAGGGAGGGAGGGAGGGAGGGAGGGAGGGAGGGAGGGAGGGAGGGAGGGAGGGAGGGAGGGAGGAAGGAAGGAAGGAAGGAAGGAAGGAAGGAAGGAAGGAAGGAAGGAAGGAAGGAAGGAAGGAAGGAAGGAAGGAAGGAAGGAAGGAAGGAAGGAAGAAAAAACATTAAGAGCATAAATTTCCCATCTTGGATAGCTCTTTCTCAACAGCTCCCTTAATGAGAGCCAAGGCCTATCTACCATCTCATCTCAATCTCAGACACCAGCCTTTATTGCCTACACCTCACCATTTCCCAATACAAATGTTATAAACAATCTTGTGATAGTCATGAAACCTCAGCAGTGTTCCCATGACCAGCAGGAATCTCTCCTTCAGGCTATGTTAGATTCTAAAAAATTATAATAATTCTACTTCTGTAACCTATCAGACCCTAATTTACCATCACAAAAATATCAATCTGGGAGGCTGCGTTGACTTAAGTCTTGCCACTGGACTTTGATGACTCTGGAAGAGCGAGGCTGACAATTCTACATAGCTCTGCCTCACTTAAATCCAATCACTCTCCAAGTCAAAGACATCACCCTCGTGATGTCACTAGTCCTTTTCAAGAAAGAAGGACAAACAACAACCAGACCTTCTTGGTACACTGGAATGTCACACCTTGCTCAGAACACAGGTTCTTAACCTGCAATCCATAGACTTCCTTGGATAGATTTCAAGAGGTCAAATAATATGAATGAGAAAAAAAATACATCTTTATTTTCACTCATCTCTAACTTAAATTTAGCATTTATTACAATTTTTTTAAACGAAACATTATTCAGAGAAGGAACCCAAAGTCTTCACCAGACTGCCAAAGGGATCCAGGTCACAAAAACCTATTAAAAACTTCTGCTCTGGAAACATCCAAAATGACAGGGTCTCAATACTAACTGTCTCTCAACAGATTTAACATTATCTATTAAACATACAGGCCCAGGCCCAGTGGTTCTCTGAGACTACCCACACTACAGTTGTATTATATAGTATTTACTCCTTATTTGCCAAAGAACTTTTCTCACCCAGGGAAATCAGACAATACCTGGTAATTCCACTATCCTTATAGAAGTTACAGACCGTACCTCCTGACTTCTGAGGTCAGTAGGTATCTTCAGCAATGCTGGTCAGCATGAGGCCCTAAAACTGTGGCCACATGTACTGGAACAAACATGACAGGTTTAAGAATAGGCAACACATACTTAAAATTTCTAAGGAAGGTTCAGGCATCCCAGCATCAAGTTCTGATGCTCATTCCTCTGTAAATATACAGAAGCATGCTATCCATTTGATAGCTAGCAAAAAAAAAAAAAAAGATACTGAGAACCTGCAGTGTGCAAGACACTATAAAACTCATACTATAAGGATGCAAAAAAATATAAGACATGATCACTATAATCCAGGATAATGTTTTTCCCCCCTTCTAAGTTACACAGGCCATCTTCAAATGAAATATAGTGATGTTTGGTGTATCACTTATTCTACTGATTGTATTATCATACGATAATAATACAACTTGTGAGTTCTTGGCCATCTTCCCTTCTCTGTCTCTACTGTTTTGCTCGGTGATCTCACCCTCTTTCATGCAATCCATTATTATCTCTATACGAATGATTCTTAAGATCTATTTGTCCAGCTCTCTTCTTACCACCAGTCTAGTATTTCCAACTGTTTACTGGATATTTTTAACTGGATATCATATAGAAATATTAAACCGAACACATCCCAAATAAAATTCTTTTTCTTTTCTCCCAAAACTTCCCCTCTTCCTAACTACTCTTTTACTGTTGAGGGTACCACCATCCTCCCAGTCACTCAGAATTGCAACCTAGGTGATTTCCTTAATTCCTCTCTCTCTTATCCCCCACATCCAATCTATTACCAACTCTTGTCAATTTTACCTTGATAACATCTCTCATAAATGCCCCTTTCTCTCCTCTGACAGGCTACCACCTTGGTCCAGGGTCCTCATTACCTCATACCTAGACAACTGCAATACCTGCTAGTTGGGCTCCTGATTCATTTCTGGCCATCTTCCACTCAGTTTTTAAATGATTCTTCCTGAAGTACAGGTCTATGTCACCTGCCTATTTAACAAAATCTAGTGGCTCTCTTATTACCTCCAGGATAAAATTTTTTAAATCCTCTGGTTTTTAAAGTCCTTCAAAACCTAGCTCCTCTCCAATCTTCTTACACCTTACTCCTTGGTACATACTCTTCAATCCAGTGACACTGACCTCCTTGCTGTGCTTTACACAAAACACTCCATCTCCTAAACTGGAGGCATTTTCACTGGCCGCTGCCCATGCCTGGATCTCTTTCCCTTCTCACCTCCACCTCCAGGTTTCCTTCAAGTCTCAGTGATGCTTCATCTGCCTCCCTGATCCTAGTGACCTCTTTGAGATTACCCCCAATTTATCTTGTACATATCTTGCTTGTCCATAGTTGCTTTCTTCCCCATTAGACTGTGAGCTCCTTGAAAGTAAGGACTCTTTGGTTTTGTTACCTACCTTTCTTTGTATTCCCAGCACTTAGCATGGTGCCTAACACACAGTAAGCACTAAAAAAAATGCCTTGCGACTGACTAAAATATTGGGGAAAAGAAGCCAATATGCCAGACTCCACAGGGAGCACCTATCAATACAGTAAAGCTGCAATAATTTAGACTTAGGATCTGTGGGAATCTGAACTTGTGTAGGCTGAAAATTTATATGAATTATCTATGTTTTAAGTATTTGACAAGCAATTAATAACATAAGCAATAGGGGAAAGTGTTTCTACAACTTAAGATGACATCCCATTTGTGGGGCTTTAACATACTCTTTGTCCCCAAATCGAAACACTAGTTTCAAATAAGCACCACATAGTCTTTGAAATAGGCTGGCCCAGGTAGATCTCTATTTGGAAACACTTTGGCCATTAACTTGAAAGTAATAAAACTACGTTACATCATGAATATTCTATAGCATGAACTTTTGCAAATTCATATTGACCTTTCCTTCTAATTAGTCTGAATTACTGAAATTTTTACCATTCTACATCCTAATTTTCTATTTACACCTAGTTTAAGTTCTAGTTAAATTTTGCAAGACTCTAAGGTAACTTTAAAAAAAGGGACACCTTGATCATTCCTACTTTTGACAATATTCTTGTTACTTAAAATCTGCATTATATTCTGTGATTATATGCTTTTGGAACCATGTTCTCTACCATAATTTCAGATTCACAAAAACATAATAAATACTTCCCAGTATTGATTATAGAAGGTCCAAATGATTAAATAATAAATGAACCATTTGGAAGGCTGAGCTAGGTATAAACAGGCAAAAGCAATTTGCCTGATATTAAATATCAAAATTAGAAAGAAAAGTGTCAGAAGCTAAATGTCTACTAAATCAAAAAGGTATTTATCAATTCCTGGTACCATTTTTTCTGGCTCTCTTATCTATATAACCAAAGACACATCCATGTGATATCTTTGGTTACATAGGCAGCTAAGTGGCAAAATGGATAGAACACTACACCTAGAATCTGGAAGAAGACCCCAGTTCAAATCTTACCGTAGATACTTCTTATCTGTGTGATACTAAGCAAGTTATTTAATCTCTGTTTGACTCAGTTTCCTTATCTGTAAATGAGGATAGTAAAAATACCTATATTGTTGTGAAGATCAAAGGAGATAATTGTAAAGTGCTTATTATTGTCATGCCCAGCACATACTAAGCACTACATTAATTATTAAATGACCACTGACACATGCAAAAAATAACTAAAATGTGCTAGAAAGAAATGTTAAACAGGATCAGACTACTTGAGTTGGAGTAAAGAGGAGAGAGAAATGTTGGTCTGCAGAGTGCCTAGCACATAGTAAACACAACTTTATTTGCTATGTTGACTGAATCACTGTTTGGAAGGAGCTTCAACTCTGCCAACATTTTGGTGACTTTTTAATCTTAAATACACCTGTCCTACACTTACTAGCTATGTGACCCTGGGCAAGTCACTTAACCCTGTTTGCTTCGGTGTCCTCATCTGTAAAATGCACTGGAGAAGGAAATGGCAAACCACTCCGGTATCTTTGCCAAGAAAACCCCAAATGGGGTCAGGAAGAGTCAGACACAACTGAACACACCTGCCCTAAAGAGATCAATGTATAAATCATTTAGTAACTTTAGAGATCAAGAACTAGCACTGTAAAACTCACCAAGAGGCAAACCAAGGGATGGGGCTAACTAAAAATGGATTTTTTTGCTTCCTACTACAAATAATCTTAAGTAAATGGACCACTACAATTTGAGATTTCTGAAGGTGGTTTAAGGGGACAATACAAGGTAGACTTATACTATAATGATATACAGAAATCACCATCACCAAGGAACTACCAAAACAAGAGTGCTCTGTGTTTAAAAAGGGGGGGGGGATTGTTATTAGACAGGATATCAAAAGGTTTCCAATACCAGAATTATCCAAAAGTTACAAAGCTCAGTAATAACAAAAGCTAATTTATATAATACTTTAAAGCTTGCAGAGTGCTTTACATATAACAACTGTAACAAAATGTGCAAACACTCTATTAATCATGTGAGCACACTTCACCTTACCATTCCTTCTGAAAACCTTTACTTTCCATCAACCTGACTATCACTTGGGACTCATCCAAGTTAGGACAAAAGTTTACAATAAAGACAATGTACTAGGTATATTCACATAGCCTATACTGCCAGGACCCAATTAGTGCAAATAATGAATCTCTTGAAGTGGTAGCATATATTCAAGTTTGCACTATTCAACATAATAATTATGTAAAATATGGTTATTGGTTCCAGCCCAATGGAAATATCCTAAGCAAATTTGAAAAATGCAGCCACTTCAAGGGATTCATTATTTCCACAAATCTGGACCTACAGTAGTATGTTTTAAGCACAGGAACATAAATTTGGCCTCAGTTATGTCACTTTCATCTATGGAACATGTCATCTTTATCCATGGAACTCACCATAACTGAATTCCAAGTGAAAACATCCCTGGATTTATCTGAGGAAGAAGATATGAGTCTTTATTTGTTCATCTGTTCATTCATTCATTCATTCATTCATTTTGTGGGGGCAATGGGGGTTAAGTGACTTGCCCAGGGTCACACAACTAGTAAGTGTCAAGTGTCTGAGGCTGCATTTGAACTCAGGTCCTCTTGAATCCAGGGCTGGTGCTTTATCCACTGTGCTACCTAGCTGCCCCCCTGGCAGATCTTTAAATACATGAATGGGTGCTAACTATGTGAAAGAAATGCACCCATACTAAAAATAAAAGGCAAAAGATCCAGAGAGGATAATTAAGGCTTGATGTAAGGAAAAACTCTGTAACCATTAAAGCCTTCTAAAAGTGGAATGGGTTGTCTTAGGAGATAATGCAGTTTCCCTGACTAGAGGTCTTGAAATAGAGGCCAGTCCATCTAGACCAGAATGTTGAGAAAGGGATTGTCATTCTGGACAAGTTAGACAAATAATCTCTGAGGTCCCAATTCGAATTCTCTATTTGTGAGTGAAAGCATAATTGCATCAAGAGCACACAGATGATTAACAGGAAAGGTAACAAAATGGAACCCTGTGGCATTACCACCTAAAGGGCAATGGCAGGATGAGTACTGAATAAACAACCACACTCATCATAGAATACAGTGCTCTAAATTTCTTCAGCAGCGAAGGAGAAAAAACCTAAAGGTCTGTGTTAAAAAGAATGAGAGAGAATAAAAAAAGAGAGAATGGGACGGGGGAGAGATGAGAAAGAAAGATCACAATCTAATAGCAAAGGCTAAACAAGCCCCTTAAAAATCAGAAATGAGGTCATGTCCCTTGACATGCATCATTTACATTAAAGACTCCCCCACTTATCTGAATTAATTTCATGTACCTCATTTCATTCAGCTAATTGAAATTTTGCTTTTAGAGTTGGGAAGTGTTTACTTCCACACAATTAGTAAACTGTCCATTTAAAGGAGGATAAAAGGGCCACTCCTCAGACTGCCCTCCCTCTAAAAGTAAAGGATTGTATTTTTCACAGAACATTTCATTGTAAAATATTTGATTTTTTTTTTAAAGTCATCATGAGAAATTTTAAGAGAAAAGTTGCGGGAATTCTTTATATTACCTAGTGTTTTCATTACTTGGCAATTTTGGTGTTCAATACATGGCTACTGTTCTGAAATCAAATTAAAAGAATAGGCCACTAACGATTTTGATGACTTCCTTCAATTTGATAACTAAGATCCTACAGAAAAAAAAAAAACCCACAAAGGGGGTCTCTTCTTTTTATGAGCAAGCATTTAAGTGCTTTTAATGAGAATTTACTCTTTAGTATATATAATTACTAATGAACAAATATAGGGCCATTAAACTCAGTCCTTTATAGTCCATAAAACTTCTAAGTGTAAGAAATATAAAATAATGCATACATATTAATCACGTATTCAAGAAAAAAACTGAAGGGATACAAAGCCTGAAAGTCTGAAGGAAAAGAAAGGGGAAAAACTGCAACTACTCTTCTACATTAAGAAATGCAACACAGGGGCAGCTGGGTGGCGCAGTGGATAGAGTACCGGCCCTGGAGTCAGGAGTACCTGAGTTCAAATCCGACCTCAAACACTTAACACTTACTAGCTGTGTGACCCTGGGCAAGTCACTTAACCCCAATTGCCTCACTTAAAAAAAAAAAAAAAAGAAATGCAACACAAATGATTTGTCAAATGATTGGTGAATCCTTATTTAAATATGTGTCTGTTCAGGCAAAGGATCTCTACCACAGTCCAATAACAATGAAAAGATCTACTTTTTTTCCCTTAATCTGAATCCTAAATTGCTATATCGATATTTGTTCTCCATGCTGGTAATTAGTGATAGCTATAGTTAAATAATTTTCTGACTTGACTACTAGTATATGTATGTGTGTATGTAAAGTGATATTATAGATAGCTATGTATATCTACACATACATATACCAACATGTATTAATAACTGATATAGGGGCAGCTAGGTGGTGCAGTGGATAAAGCACTGGCTCTGGATTCAGGAATACCAGAGTTCAAATCTGGCCTCAGACACTTGACACTTACTAGCTGTGTGACCCTGGGCAAGTCACTTAACCCCCATTGCCCCAAAACAAAAACAAACAAAAACAAACAAACAAAAAAGAACCTGATATACAAGTTATGAGAAGATAGAATGCTAGAACTATTTCTAAAGCATGAAAAGTAATATATTTCAAATCCTTCAAATGCCACTGAAATTAATGAAAATTAAGAAATTAAAAATTAATAAAAATTAGGAATCATCAACTGGTGGTCCGAACTCTCCTATATATTAAAAAATGCCAGCATTGTTAATTTTGCAGTAATACATGAATTGGAAAATCAAAAAGAATGAATTTAGTCTAATCATGAAGTCCCAGTATAACCCATTTTGTATTCAATGTATTCAATACATTATTAGCTAGATCAGTTACAGAATTACCACTGCTTTTGTTAGCCCAACCTAGAGCCATTTCTTTGGAATGCAAGGACCACTGAATAATGGGTGTGGTCAAGGTACTTTCCAAGAGAAATTCTTGAAAACTTTCCTCAATTAAAAACAAATATAAACTAGGGATCCAGGCAGCACAGTCAAGAAAAGGGCTAAGATTTGCCTACAAGAAAGTTAGAGGGGGAAAAAAATTCCTTAAAGAAGCTGAAAAAGTTTTTGAGAAGCCCTCACTTATATAACAGTAGTTTCTGGTTAAAGAACATCAACATTTATCAAGGCAGATCAAATCAGTAATAAAACTAAAAAGGAAACAATGCAGCATTATTCAAGTATAATAAAATGAAGTTTTATACTTACATTAAAAGCGAATGAGGATAGTTCAATACTCCGGGTATACTTCTACCTATCAGAATTTTTACCTTTCTCTGTCTCCAGTATGGGCTCCTCAGTCTACTCATACTCTTCTTCTATCCCTTAGTGTGTGTGTGTGTGTGTGTGTGTGTGTGTGTGTTGACACACTCTTTCCCTAGGGATGTCACCCACTCCCATGGCTTCAGATAGTAAGTTATCTCAATGCAGGTGATTCCTATATCTACATGTCAACCTTCTATCTTTCCACTGAACTCTAGTCTCACATTTCCATATGCTTGCTTCATGTCTGCATTTACGTGCCCTACTAATGGCTCAAAATGACCTCGTCCAAAACCAGTATCACCATCTTCCCCACTCCCAAAAGTCAACCTTTCCCCTCAACACCACCAAGTTTTTCTATTTCTATTTTATTTACCACTATTCTCCCAGTCACCAGGTTTATAACTTCAAATTCATTTTACACTTCCCTCATTTATTTTCTATATCCAGTTGCCAAGCCCTGCCTATTCTCTGTACCCTCATCTATCCCTTTCTTTTTACTCCCACTGCAACCTAGTTCATGTCTGCTTTCATCTCGTCACCTAAACTGATAAAAGCCTCCTAACCAGTCTGCCTGACCCCATGTTTCTCCCCATCCCTCAAGTTGCTTCCTGAGCAACCTTTAAAAGGCAGCATTCTGATCACATTAATCCTCTACCAAAAAGCCTTCAGAGGTATACTCTTGCCTCCTGCATTTTAAACTACAAAACTGCCAACTCTAGCTTTCAAGGCTCTATTTATTGACCTTTAAGCCTTGCTCTTCATTCATTCATTCATTGAAGATTACTTTCTCCACTTATATTACTACATTACTTCATTCAACATTACTTACTACACTTATAGCTTACAGTGTAAACAGAGCACTGTTAAGTCCTAGAGGTGAAACAAAGCTTAAATAAGCTTCTAAATTCAACAGGCATTTATTAAGCACCTACTATGTGCTGGGATGGTGCTAGGAATACAAAAATAAAATTTAAAAGTGCCTGGGTTTATATCCTATGAGAGGAAACTATATACTATAAATTTGTTGACTAGCTGATTGGTAAACAGAAAATACATAAAAAGTAATTACGAAGAAGGTGGACAGAGGTCCAATATGAAGATCAGTTTGTTATCAAAGAAAGAGGGTTCCAGAGAGCACAATAGAAGAATGAAATGGGGACATTGGAGGGATAGGCCTGTCATGGATAAGGAGAAAACAAGGAGTGGGTTGTTGAGAAAGGGAGTTTCAGTCCATCAAGCCTACATCTTATTCTAAGTGGATCCCATAGGACATTAGACTGTTACTCCCTGCATAGTTGAAAGGGTAAGGCTGATTTGATTATCAATCCCTAAAATTGGATTATCAATCACTGAGATTAGATTGACTATCAATTCCTCAGGTAGAAAAGGTTTGGGGGGATGGGGAGCACACCAGCAATGGCAGGGCAGATATCCAGTTCCTGGTCTTGCCTGACAGTCAAGGCAAGGGTTAGTGGAGTAAGAAACATATATAGATAAATAGGGAATGGGGAGGGGAAAGAGAAAGGGGAAAGCATTTACTACCTACTATGTGCAAGGTACTATGTTAAATGTTTTATAAACATCTCATTCAAATATACAATATTACATAAGTACATTAGTAAGTTACAAAATATGAAGCTCTAAGAGTAATATTGGTACCAAACAAAGGTTTTAGTTAAAGAAAGCCTCATGAAGCAGACAGCATTTATACTGAGTTTTAAAGACTGGGTAAGAATTTAGCAGATTTCAATTTAGAATTTAACATGTAACAAAGGAGAAAGGGCATCCCATGAATAGGTAACAGCATTGTTTGGGCATTGTTTCTACAAACAAGTTAGCTGAGGATGTGGGAATTAACGGACATTGCCAAGGAACAGAGCAAAAAAGAGAAAAGGACCAGACCTTTAAACAGCATCCACACTTAAGAAGTGAGTAAGGAAAGGGGGGGGGGGGGGAGGGAAAGAGGAGTAATTAGAGAGGTAAGATCTGGAAGCAGCCTGGGTGTGGTGTCTTTGATACTAAGGTAAGTAAAAGAGAACAAGTGTGTGGTTGAGTGTCAAAAGCTAAAGAAGGGTAAGAAGGATGGGGGAAAAAACTGGTACAATGAGGGGGGGGGGGGATGGAGCGAACACTGAATATGAGTCAGAGAACCTGCTTTTGAATTTCAGCTTTGCCACTTACAATTTGTATAACCTCTCTGGCCTCCAGTTTCCTCATCTTCAAAATGACTAGAATGACTCAGATCAGTGATGCCAAAATCAAATAAAATGAGGCCACTCACTAATCCTTTGTTAGTGAAGTAGAAGGGTGGGTAATCTATTAAGTGTGAAGAGTTGATATGGATCCATAAGTATATGACAGAAGGTTTGAAAATGGCCACTGCTGTCAACATTAACTACTCTTCACCCCTCATTTCTATCCTGATCTCTCCCATTATCATCCCTTTTGTTCCATGCCACCCATGCCTAGAATGGTCTCTCCAATGCCAACCACTGAAATCCTTCCTTTCCTTCAAGGCCCAATTCAGGAACCATCACCACCATTAAGAACTCTTAAATGAAAGGGTTTTTTTCTCCCTTCCTAAATCTCTTATAGTATATTTTCAAGACATCTACTTTGCATTTATCACTCACTGACCAATGTCAATTATTTAAATGTGTATCTTCCTATTAGATTTAAACTCCTTGACATGGACTGACAGCTATTTTTGTATTCTCTGGGCCTTGGACATTTTAGGTGCTTAGTATTGTTGAATTTAGTTATATTTCTTTAGAACCTATTCTAACCACATTAAGAACTGTGATATCCCTGAAATCAATCAACAAATGAACATTTATTAAGCACCTACTATGTTCCAGGCACTGTGCTCTGAAAACTCTTTCAGGGTATAAAATGACTATTTCTGAGCCTAGAATATAAATAAAGGTAATTGAAGAAGTGAAAAATACTCCGTATTACAAGTGAAAATACTACGTCACAACTGAAAAGGCAAAGAAATGTTTAATTTGGCAGAGTATAAACATTTCCAAAATACAAACTGTTTATACTAAGAGCTATGGCACTAACTAGGTTCAAATAATAAGCAGAAACTATCTACAAAGTTGAAATCAAATTGGAGATGTGTAGATTAGCTGGTTCAGTCAAAAAAAAAACCCACGTCTGGTTTATCTATCAATCCATTTCTGATTAGTCCACTAACTGAATCAAACAGATACAGAGAACTGCCAGTTTCTTGCCAGTATAACTGTGTGGCTTTAACTTTTCTGGACCTGTTTCCTCTATACAAAGAGCAGGTTGGACTGGATAATCTCTACATTCTCAAAAGCACCAAAAAGTCTATGGTTCTACTAGAAAAAAATGATGTGCTTAGATTTCAAGGTGGCTTTGAAGCTATCTTAAATCTTTTCTCAAATTGGTAGACTACACAGATAATAATGTCCTACCTTATTTTATATGGTCTAACTTATCTATTTGTCTATTTTCTAGTTTATTAAAAGATTTTCATTATTCAAGCTTTATTCCTTCACTCTTAATGGTAAAACAGATTTATTAAGTATAAGACCTTAAGCAAAATGTATTTTTAAAGGGGAGGGAGGGTGGGAAGGAGAGGAGTGGGAACTGAGGAGAATCTATTCTACTTCAGGCCTCTAAGATGCTCTAATTAAAATTCAATATTGCACTTGGCATGTGGATTCCTACATGAAACTCCTGTCATGGTTAAGGCTTAAGGTTAAACAGGTTAATAGAGTCCAATAAAATGGCTCTATTGAATTATACTGAACCACTTTTCAACATAAAGCTGCAATCGGCAGCTCCTTTACCTGACCACTGTGCTAAACTTAAAAATCATATCAATGAGTGGCACCAAATAACTAGAAGTTCGGAGTAGGGGAGCTGAAAAGAGGAATCAACCCTGGCTTGAAAATTACTATAAACAGAGGAGTTTTCCGTTGCAAACAGTGATGCAGAAGGAAAAAGGTACTAAGTCCATATTTTTGGAGCTAGTATCTCTCAAGGCTGTGGGCTTAGGAATTATCTTAAACATGACTTCTGCAGTTCTCCAAAAACCGTAAAGCTTCGTTTATTTGGAAGAAAACTACTTCAGGATGGATAGTTTGGTAAATACTTTATTGGCTCACCCTCCCTCTTGCATTCATGTTGGATTTATCTGTGTGCAGCACTTGAGTTTTTTTAAACAAAGCGGAAAACAAAATTTAAAAAAACATACAGCTTGCTCATTCAAACTGTTCCTGGTCTCTAACCAAAACAGGGAGGTGGGCATCACACAGACAGATACGCAAATCTTTTGATTCTTGAGAGAAGAGAAGGGCAGGTGGAGTGCAGTGACAGTGAAATCTACTTCGGAAGAGCTTCAAGTCGCCAGTCAATCGATTAGGCGGCACGTTTCCTGGTGTGTAACTGCAGAAATCTCTACGAGTTGGGTTTCAGGAGAGAACGCATGTTTGGGGAGCCTAGCTGTCTGGCAGAGGCGCCCCTCCTTCTTAAATAAAACCCATTTACTCTGAGTTTTCTTCCAAACTACCTCGAGAAAATACGCATTCCCCTTCCAGTCATCCTTCTTCCCCGACCCTCCGACTCCCCCTCCCTGACCATCAGAGCACACAGGTTTGACTAGGAGGCCCTGACACACACCGTTCTTCCCATCCTTGTCCCTACATCTCTACTCCATGTCTATTTCAACGTTCAGGTTATCAGAGCTCCGCGTCAATTTCAACAGGAGCTGCCCAGCTCTTCTAAGTGAATTTCAAAGTGGAGCTGCCGGAGCTCCTGCAGCTCCCGTGTCAATTTCAACAGTGGGGCAGTCGGAGCTTCCGCATCAACGGCAACAGTGGGGCTGCTGGAGCTCCCGTGTCAATTTCAACGTGGGGCTGCTGCATCTCTTGTGTCAATTTCAACAGTGGGTCTGCCGGAGCCCCCGTGTCAATTTCAACAGTGAGAGCTGACGGAGCTCGCGTATAAATTTCAACACTAGGGCTGCAGGAGCCCAGCCGCAGGAGCTCTAGAGTCTGTTTCAACCATGAGGCTGTCAAAGAGGTCGGGTCTGGGGCGGGGGGGGAGGGGGCGCGGAGGGGGGGAGCAGGAGCCCGGCGGAGGCTGGATCCCAGGCTGGCAACAGCCCCGCGCCGTCGGGCTTTAAACAAGGGGAAGTGCGTGTGCTGAGAAGGACCGAGGAAGAGGGACGTTTAAAACCGAAACAAAAAAAATTTTTTTAAGTTGCAAATGGATATCTATGAAAGAAAAAGAAAAATCGCCGGGGGCGGGGGGGGGAGGGGAGGTTAAAATGCAAACCTTTTTTCCCCTCCTTCTGAATGAAGGTGAGGGAGTTGCAGCAAGTTGCAGGGGGGCCCACGCAGCACCTCCCTCCCTAACTCTCTGCACCTGGGATTAGTGGCGCACCAGCCCCCAGCTCCGCCTCCCCCTCCCCTTCACCACCACCCCCCCCCATGGCGCGCCCCTCCTCGGGGAGCTCCAAACTGCGCGCCCCGCCACGCTCCCGCGGGGAGGGAAAGGTGGGAGGGAGAGGGGGAGGAGGGGCAGATCCTCCCTTCGTTCCCTCCCCCCGCTCTTCGCCAGTCCTGATCCCGGCGCGAACGCACTGCCCCGCGCAGGCTTCCCCCCCCACCCCCAACCAGACCGAAGCCTACTCACCCCTCTCGCTACCTCCCTCCTCCTCTCCTACTCCACTCCCTCCTCCCTCCTCCTCCTCCTTCTCCTCCTTACCTCCTCCTCCTCTCTTTCCCTCCTCCTCCTCTCACCTACCTGACCAACCGGACCCTGCAGGCCCCAGCAAGGCGACGCGCCGACCGCCGCGCTCCCCCCTCCCCGTCCAAGCTGCTCCCCCACCCCCCACCCCCCCAGCCCGCGCCGCAGCCTCCTGGCACGTACGGAAGAGGCTCCGCCTCTCCTCCCTCCAGCCGGGCTCCGGCCGGGCCCCTCCTCTCTTCTCCTCTTCTTTCCACTCTCCCCTCCTCGCCCGCCCCTTACCTCTCTCCCTAGCGGGCTGCCTCGGTCACCCCCGCCTCTGCCTGCTGACCTCCCTCCCACTCACCTTCCTAACTTCCTCTGCTCCCCTCCCCACCGCTTCTTTCCGTCCTTGCTCAACCTTTTTTTCCTTTCTCACACCCACTCGGCCCTCCCTTAGCTCAGACCTCTGTTCTCCCGGGCTTCCTCCAGAGAGCCCCCGCCCCACTCTTTTCTTTCCTTCTTGCCCTCTCTCCGTCTTTCCTCTCCTTCTTGCCCTCTCTACTTTCCTCCCCCCCATTCTTCTCTTTCTAGATTGGCTTTATAATTCTTCAATAAAATATTCTTTCTTAATCACTCCCTTTAGAATAATCCCAAAGCTTCCCCTCCCCACCTCCTCCCGGCCATACTGACAGTTTTGTTTTAACCTGCCAAGCATAAATTCTCTAAAGCCCCTCTCTTCTGACTACTTCTTCCTGGCCCTGTTCACTCCTCTCTTGTCCTCATTACTCTTTTTTGTTTGTTTTCAGTCCAGGTACCTCTTTTTTGACCCTTCAGTGTCTGATTATAACGACTTAGATTTCTTTTTCTTATCCCTTCAGTGTTTTTGCCTGCTGGTTAGTAGCATCTTAACTTCTCCCCCCGCCCCCCAGTCCCCCTTCATTTTGATGCCATTTTGATATTCAAGTTGTAAATTAAATGTATTGAAGAAAGTTTCCTTTTCCCCAAGAAGAATCCTTCACAATATCCTTGTGAAATAAAATTAGGAAGGTTATTCCCATCCAGATGAAGAGACAGATATGGGATCATAAGATTAGTGCTAAAAAGAACTTTAAATGCTGCAATTCTAGACTCTAATACAACACTTACCATTTACACATGAATAATCTGGGGAAAAAAGGATAAAATGACCCCATGTGTTGCAGCTTTAAGTAGTAAATAAGTAGGTATGTCAACAGGGTATCTAGTTGACTGAAGGTCATGCTAAGGAGTTAAACTTGCTTAAACAGGCATCAAATGAGTGAGGAAGAGGAAAATAAATGTTCTCTTATTCTAACTCTAAATAAATCCAGTTCCTCTTTTCACTAACCATGCAAATTAATAGCATTACTAGAACTGATAATCTTTTTATTTCACAGCATATTTCTATTTCTTCTCATTACTTTCCTCTATAGTCTCATCTGTCAGTATGCTTTTGAATTTTCATAGCAATGAAACCTTGTGTTAGTTTTTAAGCTGAATTTTTCTGTCAGCTTTTTAATGCAAAAAACACAGGATATCATATCCCTGATCCTCTCTAGGCCTCAGTTTTTTTTCATCTCTAAAGTGAGAAAATTTATAAGGGTTCTTTCAGGTCATAAAAGTGATGCTGTGGAAGGGTTGTGAGTAAAAGCCAAGATAATTAACTTTGTCCCTTCCCTCAAGCAAAAGTAAGGGAATAAGACAGGCAGGTGATTAATATACTACAAAGTAAAACATGAGTATATAAAAGAATATAAAGTGCTATGTGATCACTTCAGGTTAAGGAAGAGAGGAAGGACCATGGAAAGGCTTTATGGAGAAGGTAGCATTTGGACTTGGGCTTTGAAGTATGTCAACAGGATATATCTACTTCGTTGCTTGAAGGTCATACTAAGGAGTTTAGACTTGGTCAGACAGGCAAATGAAATAAAGCTTCTTGATCCGGGGCAGTGATTCTATGAAAGCACTTTCAGAAAGGCTAAGATTGGGGCAGCTAGATGGCGCCGTGGTTAAAGTACTGGCCCTGGATTCAGGAGTACCTGAGTTCAATCCAGCCTCAGACATTTGACACGTACTAGCTGTGTGACCCTGGCAAGTCACTTAACCCCCTATTCCTGCACAAAAAAAAAAAAGGCTAAGATGAAAGTGATGTGGAGATTGAGTTGGAAAGGGAGATACTAGAAACAAGGACACCATATTCTAGGTAAGAGGTTAAAGGAACTGGATAGATTGAGGGAATAGAACTGAAAAAGAAAGGATGAAATGAGACATATGTGAGAGATACAGAGTGCATTGAATAAAGGATTAAAGTATATCCATGGAGATAAAAACTGACTTCAAGTTTTGACACAACAGATGGACATACTACATAGTAAAAAAAAATGTTTAGTTGGAAGGAATTTTAGAGATCATTTACAAATAAGAAAATAAGCCCAGAGCAGATAAGGAGCTTGGCCATGGTTGGGCATCTAATTAGTTGCAAAGATTGATCTGTACTCCAGGTGTTTTTACCCCAGATCCTATGTTCTTTCCCCAACAATATTTTTCTTTCGCTATGAGGTTTCATTTAGTTTAGATGCTTAACCTGAGGTGGAATGACATCTTAATTACCTTTTCTACAGTAAATTTTAATATGGTCCCCATTTAGTAAAAGAAAGTGATGATTAAAAAAACTATGCTACTACAGGCTCTTCAGTATTATTTCTTAATGCCCAGCCCAAACCTAATGATATTGACATCTTGGTTGTGTTATCTAAATCAAGGGTTTATTGAATGTTTGCTGTGTACCCTGAGGGAGACAGAACTATAAGACACAAGTTTCTATCCTCAAGGAACTTATTATCTAGTTAGGAAGATCAAACTACTTTAATACATATGAAAAAAAAAAGTAATACTATGACATAAGTGTTAAGTTTTGAAGTTCAGTGCTTTAGGGATTCAAAGGTGAAGGTGATCTGTAAAGACTAGAGTAGTCAAGGAAGAAAGACCATAGAAGGGGTGAGATGAATTTACTTTTGAAAGATGGTTAGGATTTGAAGGAGTAGAAAAGAAAGCTGAAGACACTTTATATGAGGCAAACTACATGAGTAAAATCAGAGAGGTGGGAACAAGCATGGGGCAAGGAGGAAAGCAAACTAATTAAAGAAATTTAACAGGTTGCTTATTGGAGAGTAGTGGGAAATGAAGTTGGATCAGTGGAATGGAATCAGTTTCTTCTTACTAGAGGTCTTTCATCAAAGACTGATGACCCCACTTGTTGCAAATGCTATTAGAGGGTATGCTTCATGTGGTGCAGATTGGACCAAATGGATTTTGAGCTCCTTCTAATTATGAGATTCTGTGAAATGTAAATGCAATGCAATTGCAAATAGAAGAATGACATGATAAAGACATTTAAAAATTAGCCTAGCAGTAGTTTGTAAATTGGATTTGAGGAGGGAGAGAATAGAGTCAGGAAGAACAATACTAAGAAAGCTATTATAATCTATATATAAGAGTGGAAGAGAATCACGGGTAAGGAAGAAAAAAAAAACCTTTCAAAAGAAAAATAAGGGGGGAGTGAATTAAAGATGAATACCAAGGTTTTGAACCTGTTGTTGCCATGGGACATGAGAATAAGTAAGGCCTCCAAGAGTTATTACTAAAGCATAAATCAGATTGTGTCACTCCCCTACTGAAGAAGCTGCAAAGGTTCTCTCTTTTAGGACAAAATACAAACTCCTCTGGCTTTTAAAGCCTTTTGCCATCTGAATTTAGCCTAACATTCCAGGCTATTCTCCTTTACAAATGCTATCTATGTTCCTAGCTTCCTTCACAGTTTGGCTTGAGTCACCTCCTACAGATGTCTATTCTGATCTTCCCTCCAGTTTCTAGTGCCCTCCCCCTACAAATTACTCTGTCCACATTTTGTATTTAATTTTTAAGTACCTGTTCTCCCCCAATGTAGGCTTCTTAAGGTCAGAGTATTTGGGTTTTCTCCTTACATTCCCAGGGCCTTAGACAGTGTTAGCACATAGTAGACAATTAACGAGTGCTTGATAATGAAAACCAACTATATAAAGAACAGAGGGCTAAGTATTGTCATGGAGAAAATCAGAGGTAAAGGATGAAGAAATGAATTGAGTAAGAAAGCAGAAAAAGAGCAATTGGAGAAGTAAGAAGAAAACCAAAAGGGCAAGATGTCACAAAACCCCCCAAAAAACATAATTTCAAGGATAGAAGATCAACAGCTTTTAATGCTGCAAAGAAGTAAAGAACCTCAATGAAGTAAAAAAAAAATCAGTGGATTTATCAATTTTGTAATCTTCAAAAGAAGAGTTTCAGGAGAGTTGTGGGGATGAAAACCAGATTATAGGGGATTAAGAAAAGAATGAGGAGAGGAAATGGAGGCAATGTACTTTGACCGTAAGAGTTACAACTTCAAACTTATACAACCATCAAAAGAATCTAAAACATGAATGTATGGTGTGTTGTTTTTTTTTTACTGAACTATTAAGGTATTTACAAGTGTAGAAATTTTATTGTTAAAATTATTTAAAATTATAATCAACTGTTTTTAGTCCTTATTTAAGGATACATAAGAACACCTTAAAAAAATATCCTGTGTGCCTTTTTGTACATTAAAGGAATTATCCTTTCACCCTCCCCCACTTTAGTCCAAACTACTTCCCCAAAGACTATTTGCCAGGAGCATGCAAACCAGAGCCAGAATTAATTTAGCAGTAGAAAATCCCCCTTCATAGTCACAATGTTCCCATGTTTCTTTGTAGTTTGGAAAAGACACACCCAGGTTGAGGTACTTTTTCCAGTTATCAGATATTCATTCCTCGAGCCAAACAAGAGTTCATCATGGCAAACACAAGTATAAGGAAAGAGAAAATTCAAACAGCTGTCCACCTCCTTCTCCATGTTATTCACTCCATTCTTGGCTTCTGAGACACTAAGCTATCCTATTTCTCTTCCTTCATCTCTGACAATTCTTCCTATTCCTGCCTCAAAGTTCTGACCTCAGCCTTCTTCCCTATCCACATTCTGTCCCTGAGTAATTTCACCTAGTGTTAAAATTTCAACTATCACTTTTGTGGTAGTGATGCCCAGATCTTTAATCTTCATCTCTGATCTTTCTCCTAAACTCCAAACATGCACCTAAAATGAAATACTTACTGTACTAGACATCTGTATTTAATGTGTCAAAAATTGAGCTTATCATTTTACTGCCACAATCTATTGCTCCTCCCAACTTCCTTATGAATGTTAGTTGCACAATTCCTCCAGCCAAGATCAAGACCTGTGACCATCTCTGAGTCTTCCCTTCCTCCCATTCCCCATATCTAATAACAGGTCTTATATTCCTATTGAAAATAACTGTCAGCTCCTTGCAAACGCCACTGTTTCCACTATAGTTCATCTCCGTTCTATCTTGTCTGAACTATTGCAACAGCCTCCTAACAAGTCTGTCACCCTTAATTCTCTCCTATCCTTGATTCATTATACAGATAGATTAATCTTCTTTATGCCTAGTTCTGATGGCAGTTACCATATTACTCAAAATTCTTCAGTTACTTTCCCCATTCCATTCCTACATCAGTCCAAATTCAACTTACCTTCCCAACCTTTAAAAAATCATATCCATCCTTCTAGATTCATCTGAAATGCCACCTTCTTAATGTTGTCTCTTATGTTCCCCCAAAAGTTATTATTCTCTTCTATGAAATCTTATTACACTTTGAACCTCTCATACACGTTTAACCCTTTGTATTAAAACTAGTTGCGTCTCTTATCTCTCCTATTTCCTTGTAGGCAAGCAAACATAACCCTTTTTCTTCCTTTCTGTAAATTTCGATCATTTTTTACATTGCCACTATCTCTCTCCACTCCAAAAGAAGCCTCCCCATGTAACAAAGAATCAGAGCCAAGCAAAATAAATCCTACACACTGACCATGCCTGACAATGCATTTCTTAATTAGCACCCATAGTTCATTGGCCCTCTGCTGAGAAGAAGGAGTTATGGTCCATCAATTCTCTCTAGGGTCATACTGGTTCCCTGCATTAGAGTGAATTCTGGTGTCTTTTCCTTTGCTTTTTAGTGTTCAATGTGTATCATTTTTTGGTTCTGCTTGTTTCTGTCTCTATCTGTTCAAACAAGTCTTCTCAAATTTCTCTGATTTAAAAAAAAAATATTTATCATTTCCTACTCATCTATTCTTTTTTATGTCATCCCTTGTCACCTAGTACTGCTCAGAGTGCTGAACTGGATTGAACTTAATTGAAGTAAATCCAAACCTCCTTGTTAACAGAAGGGGATTGTTCTTTCAAGGTTTCTCCCTACCACCACTTTCAGTGACCATCTTAATATACCTAATATTCATACAGCACGTCAAGGTATGCAAAGTGCTTTAACTACATTATCTCATTTGATCCTCACAACCCTGAGAGCTACATGCAATTGTTTTCACCAAGTGTCTGAGGCAGGATTTGAACTCAAGCCTTCGTTACTGGAAAGTCTAGCTCTCTTTGGACTATGCCACAAGGCTGCCTAATAGCTAATGTTGATCAGCAAAGAACAATTTCTAAGTGACCACATGCAAAAGTGCAAAACTTTAGAGTTGGAAGGGTCCTCTGAAGTCATCCCAAGCAAAGAATGTGAAAAGTCAGGGGAAGCTAGGTAGTGCAGTGGATAGAGCACCAGCCCTGGATTCAGAAGGACCTAAGTTCAAATCCAGCCTCAGACACTTGACACTTACTAGCTGTGTGACCCTGGGCAAGTCACTTAACCCTCATTGCCTGGCAAATAATAATAATAAAGAATGTGAAAAGTCCTTCGTTTAAGTTTTACTGAAAAGTAGAATGCTTTTAGCATTCTTTTTTTTGGCGGGGGAGGGGGGGGAACCTACTAAGAGTTAGGTCCCATGGGAAGACACAACCTAATGATCTGATTTAAGAAATATTCATGCCATTCAATTGAAAAATAGGTGAGTGATTTTTTAAAAAAATGCTAGCCACCTCCAGAGAATGAACTGGTAGAGTCTGAATGAAAATCGAAGCACACTTTTTTTAAACTTCATTTTTCTTGGTTTTTTTTTTTTTTTTGGAGGGAGTAATGTGTTTTCTTTGATGACTAATATGAAAATATTTTGAATGATTGCATGTGTATAACCTATATCGAATTGCTTGCCTTCTCAATGACAGCGGAGGAAAAGAGGGATAGAACTTGAACCCAAATTTTTTTTAAAAAATTTTACATGTAATGGAAAAAAAAAATAAGTGTGTAGATTACTCAGAAAAAGAACCATGCAATTGATAGTAAAGCATGGCTCCTCTTTTTGGCAGTAAGGTGGTGGCCAACAGTGAAAAATGAGGCATGCCTTGTCAGATATGGACAATGTGTCATTTTCTTTAATTAGCTACAAGGAAGAATTCTGAAGGTCAGAGAAGGGAAATGTCCATTCAGTTAGTGATAACAATATTAAAAATTGTCCCAAAAAAAAAACTTAAAAAAAAAAAGAATGAGCAACCTAATATATCCAACTTTCTACTCTGAATGATTCTCTAGTCAGTAGTGACCAGGGATATTAGCTTTTAGTCAACAAATATCACATTGCTGAAATCATCACCATATTTGGCTTTAAAAGCCCCTTTGCTATTGGCCCTGGCTGAGAGACCAAGAATGTAATAGCCCATGAAGAATGATTAGTGCTCTCTGCTTAGGAGATGATCTCTTAAGAGAGTGTTTAGCTATGTCAGCTCTGTAATGGGAATAAACTTGCCCTTGTCACTACCAGACTGTATCTTCTGGGCCATAGGAGTTTGCTCATTCCAATGCCTTTTATGAAGGATGAATTCACATTTTTAAAAAAGAGAGAGAAAGATTACATAATCTCTTCTCATGATTATCTCTCATAGTAATTATCTGTTGCCTACAATCAGTGTAGCCAACCAGGTTCAGATGCAAGAAATGTTGATCTGTGGCGATGTTGATTTGTAAGATTGTGTGTATGAAAGGTACATCTATGCACATACAGAGAAAATATTTATCTCATTGACTGTCAGTGATTAATTAATGTTTTGTCAAGCACTTTGAACATGAAAAGAACTATCTGAAAGCTGAGTGCTATTATTAATAATAATCATTTTGCCTATTTATTGAATTAAAATTAACATACAAATATGATACTCTCGCAGTATCTTTGATAGGGATGCTCATATTCTAACAACTGAACTGGGTTAGACTTTAAGAAAGTCTTTTCATCAAAACTTCAAGCACTGATTATGAAAGTAAAACCTTAAGCTGGTTGGGTCTATTCCATCAGTAGATTTATAAGTGTACAGACTGGGTAAACAACAATGACAGCTTGGGGAAGTATATGCACCTGTTTATTTAAAAGATGTTAACAAGGGCAAATCTAAAATAAGAATGTGTACCACAACCTGATTTTCAGTAAATTTTTATGCATGCCTACACTGAAGGTTACCCATATTATCAGCAAATTTTTCTTCTCTCTTCTGAGAACACGGCAACTGATGAGAATAAGAGCATCTGTGTCCATTGTGAGGGGAAAGAAAAAAAAAAAACCTGGAAAGAGCATCATATTAGAGCTTTTCTGAGAAGGAAGCATAATGCCTTCTATAGCTAGATTTTTTCCCCACTTGAAGTAAACGTAAGAAGAAGAACAAAGGCAGAGAACAGGGAATGGTAAGACAGGATCGAACCTCTTGACCACACGCATATTGGAGGGTATGCGATCCTGGCTATATTATTTTAGAGTCCATAAATTAGTTAGGACAGAACTCATAATGGAGATGGTAAGGATATTTGCCTAATTTCCCTGCAAAATGAGGAGTACCTTTCTATATAGCAGCATAAGAGGTATGGCTCTAAGTACTGAGCTAGAATTCCACAATGTGAATTATGGAAATCTTGTTCATTATATTCACACGCATATGCTTCAGTTCTAGTCCTCAAGCTTTCACAAAATGGTCTTTCTCTTGTCTGCTGCTTACACAGTTAGCCTTTCCTTTTCTGTAAGGAGGGCTGAGAGTAGACAGACTGGAAACTCTTTTTCCCCTAAACTTTAAGTACTAATCATGCAGCTTAGCAGCCAGCATGATACACATCTTCAGGTGCAAACGGGTTTGTTAACAGGCATGCCCATACTATATATACCTCTACAACATTCTGTTCTCCCATGTGTGAAAGGCCTGGAGAGACATTTTTGCATGTATTGATTCAATTCTACACACTCAATTATTAAAAGGAATATTTATTAGGTGGTTATTATATACAAAACACTGTACTAGCCCCTATATAAGAAAAACAGTCTCTCATCTCAGTAAGATTATATCCATATGGGGATATGATGTGTATACAAAGAATTATAATTAAAAATTAAGCATAAGAAGTCTATACCCAGTGGCCCAGGACAAGTCCCTCAACCCATAAGTGGCTCTGGCTCTGGGCTCAAACAGCCCTGTATTCAAACTGGGGGTAGTTTTACCCCTAGAAAGGGAGACAGTTCAGGCTTTTCTTATAATATCTGACTTATTTGCCACCATCCCAGAAACCCAGGAAAATCTCTTTAATAAAATTTGACATACGTTCATTTTTAGGGTCTCCTATAAAAGGACTAAGAAAAAATGTTTTTTACAAAAAGGAATTCAATGTACAAAGTAGGTATTAGGTACAGAAACAGCTATGTATTTCCTCCATCATAAAAGAAATGCTTAAAACACTTAAAAGACTCTAAGTACATATTAACAAATATGTAAAACATCAAAAGATAACCCATCAGTCCTATATACTCTCCCCTCCCCTAAGTTAAAGATAGTTTGCAAGTACTGCTGTACTAACATTTCTTTCTCCTAATATTTGCCTCTTGAGCAACTCACATGGTCTAGTTTTTCCCACCAGCCCAGGAATAGCTTGGATTTTTCTTAGTCTTTTTTGCTTCTTGACACATGGTAGATGCTTAATAAATACTTGTTAGATTGATTGATTTTGAGAATAGACTAAGGGGAAAAGAGGGAACTCATGAGAGATAGCCTCTATTAAGAAAAAGGTCTTCTATGACTTGCAGGGTACATGTAGTGAAACATTTTCCTGGAAACCATAGATCAGTGTGAGTAGGGATATTCAAATCTTCTTGACATACCCTTAGAATTAAGTCAGTACGCAGTTCAGAACATTATACTCTACTCAGATAATTTCACTACCTATAAACTGAAGTATCTGAATCCTCTTTAAAACTTAAGAATTTCTACTAAAATCCAGATTTTATTTTTCCTCATTGTTTGAAATAATAGAAAAAGAACAATACACATTTTGTAAGAGTGAGATGCAGGAAACCAAAGGATAGGAAAAAAACATTTAAAATTGAACCCCAGGTGAGCATTTTCTTTTGCTGAAAAAGAAACTGGATACAAAAGGAAAAAGAAAGCTTATAGTCCCTCTACCTATTGGATTGAACAATAGGAATGAAAATTGATTATTTTTTTTCTAAATCAGAAAATGCTAGTTAACCTTAACCCTCAATATGTTTAGTGGTTGTAGGACTAGAAATTGAAAACATATACAATGGAAAAATCTTCTATTAAGTATTGCTAGTCATGTACTGGTTATTTCTTTTTTTAAAAATGTTAATTATTATTGTCTATAACTATCTGGTAATACAAAGCTGAGATGTATATTCTTTTGGGTCTCTCCTCTCAACCACCAAACTGTCAAAGTGATATTCTTTTTTTGTTTGTTTTTTAAGTGAGGCAGTTGGGGTTAAGTGACTTGCCCAGGGTCACACAGCTAGTAAGTGTTAAGTGTCCGATGCCGGATTTGAACTCAGGTCCTCCTGAATCCAGGGCTGGTGCTTTATCCACTGTAGCAATTGGAGAATAACATATGAGAATGTACATATAAGGGAAGCTTTATAGTATAGCAGAAATAGTGCTGGATTTGAAGTTAGAGGACCTAAGTTCAAATCCTGACTTTTCTACTAGCAAACTACTTATGTAACAACAACAACAACAACAACAGCAACAAAAGCTAGCATTTGTATTGTTAATAAGAATGTATATGGGCAGCTAGGTGGCACAATGGATAAAGCACCGGCCTGGGATTCAGGAGGACCTGAATTCAAATTTGTTGCAAATTTTTTTCCAGTTACTTATTTCCCTTCTAATTTACATATGTTAAATTGTACAAAAACTTCTTAATTTTATATCATTAAAATTATTCATTCTCTCTTGGGTGATACTCTTTATCATTTGTTATTCATAAACTTCTTCCTAATCTAAATTGATTAAGATGTGACATTTTATATCTAAGTCATGTATCCATTTGGAACTTACCTTGGTATAGGGTTGAGGTATCTGTCCGTGCCTAATGTCTGCTAGATTTCTGTCCGATTTTACCAATAGTTTTTGTAAATAGTGAGTCCTTCCCCGAGTAAGTGAGCTTCAAGAAGGCTTGGACCCTCTTGTTTTAACTTTTGTTTCTTCAATACCTAGCACAGTGCCTAGCACATGCTAATAAATTGGTTAGGATCCTACCTTATTAGCCCTTATTAGCTGTGTAATCCTGGGTAAATCACTTAAATTCTCTGTGACTCACTATTCTCATCTGTAAAATGAGAGGACTGGACTTGATTGTTTCATATGGTTCCATTCAGCCCAGAGTCTATGATACATTTTTTTTTAATGTATTAAAAGAATTAAGTCACTACCACATTCCTTGCTTAATGTGCTTTGAGAAAAAGAAAGTATATTAGCTTGCTACAAAGAAATAAAAGAATAAAATTTAATAATACCAACAATCTCTTTGGTTTTGCTATCTGTGATGAAGTTGAAAAAATACCAAACTAACATTTTATTTTTATTGCATCTCTGACTTTCGAGCAGCAACCCATCTCATCAATCAAAGGTCACAGAGACTTAAATGAGTCACAACCAAAACTACAATAAACATTTACATAAACAATTACTATATATAAATTTAGACTATAATTTTTCTTCTGTATGCCAGCATGTAGCTAATATGACCCATAAACATTATTTTTTTTAAGGTTTACTACAATACAAAACAATTTGGTTACTTTGCTGGTATAAATTTATTTCTTTTTCTTCCACTATTTGCTACTATTACATGTACATGAATTTATATCATACTTTGTTTAAAAAATTGGGAAAATAAAGAGACAAATAGGTTGGCATATATAGGAAGTATCTGTGCCTTCTGCATCATAGAATATTCTCTCTACCTACTGATCCTTAGGTTTTATGGCTTAGTGTTAGAGGGATGCCTCAGGCAAATAGAAGTTAAGTGACTTGCCTAAGGTCATACCATGACTCAGTGTCAGGGAGGGATTTGAATTTAACAACTCCATGGCTATACCTATAGATTAGTATAGTTGCAAATCAAACAAACATTATTCAAAACATTGAGGCCATCCAACTAGAACTTCCAAAGCTCCTTCTTCCCCTCTTCTCCCTTATCCTTTCTCTCCTTCTTCTCTTTCTTTTTTTCTTTTTTTTTTTTTGGTGAGGCATTTGGGGTTAAGTGACTTGCCCAGTGTCACACAGCTAGTAAGCGTTAAGTGTCTGAGAACGGATTTGAATTCAGGCCCTCCTGAATCCAGAGCCAGTGCTCTATCCACTGTGCCACCTAGCTGCCCCTCCTTCTTTCTTAAGATGTTCAATGCATACTTAAAGGCTAATCTACACCTTTGATCCCATTCTTCCCAGGACTTTATCAAAGCAGTCATCCCCCCATTCAAGTATCTTCAATTTCTTCCTTTCCAATGGCTCCTGAAGATATGCTTACAGATAGTTTCAGATCTAAAAAGGCCTTCCCTGGACCTTTCTGTACAATCCAGCAACTGTTCCATTTCTCCCCCCACTTCACTGTTAAGCTTCTTTTACAAATTATCCAGATCTAATTCCTGGACTTCTCTACCTGCTTTCATTAACCTCCTAAATTTAAACTTAGTCCCCTTTCATTCTCTAGCACTTCCCTCTCAAGGATTATCAGTGACCTTTTAAGTGACAAATCCAATGACGTTTTTTCAGTCTTCAAGGTCTTTGACCCATATACATCTCGACATTGACCACACCTTCCTTTTGGATATTTCCTCTTCCTTTGTCTTCAGAGAAGTTTTCTGGAGAGCTAGAGTTTAAATCCTTTTTCACACAGCTAGTAAGTGTTAAGTGTCTGAAGCCGGATTTGAACTCAGGTACTCCTGACTCCAGGGCCCGTGCTCTATCCACTGTGCCACCTAGCTGCCCCTACATCCTACTTCTAATGCTTATTGTCCCTGTGACCATGACCCCTTGATTTCTTTGAATATGTTTTATTTGTAAAATGGAAACATTATTACCTGTAAATGGCACCTACCCGACAGGGTTAGTGTGAGGTTCAAATGAGGTAAAGTGCTTTGTGAACCTTAAAGTGATATATAAATATTGTTAATGATTATATAGTCAATATATATTACTTCTCTAATTACTTCACCTTCTCCTTTGCATTCACTTTCTTCATATTAAATGTGTATTTCCCCAGTATCTGTCTTTGGTCCTCTTCTCTTTCTGTTAGCCTGTTAGCCTCAGCTACCTTTTGTAGCCTGTTAGCCTCAGCTACCTTCTGTAGCCTGTTAGCCTCAGCTACCTTTTCTCTGCAGATGACTGCAAAATCTATACCTTTAGCTCCTCCTTCTCTTTTGAACTCAATTGATGATTATTTATTAAATGCCTACTGTGTAACAAGCATAGTGCCATTTACTGAGGATCCAAAAATAAAGAAAAAAACATTTGTACTTGAATGCCCCACCGATACCTTAAACTCAAGAGGTCTAAAGCTGAGTTCATTTCCTTCTTTCTATACCTGTTACTCCCCTTGATTTCATTATTTCTCTCTGTAGTGCTACCCTTCACTTGGTCTTTCATATATTTATGAAGATTATCTTTCACCCTTTATCCCTTCCTTCTCATTCAGTCTATTACAATAATAATGGGGCAGCTAGGTGGTGGTGCAGTGCATAGAGCACTGGCCCTGGAGTTAAGAGGACCTGAATTCAAATCACACTGAGGACACTTACTAGCTATGTGACCCTGGAAAAGTCACTTAACTCCAATTGCCTTAAATATCAAACAATAATAGTTAATATTTATATAGCTCTTACTATGTGCCAGGAGCTGTGCTAAGCCCTTTATAATTATTATCTCATTTGATCTTCCCAACAACCTTGCAAGTTGTAGGTGCTGTTATTATAATCTCCATTTTACAGATGAAGAAACCAAGGCAAACAGAAGTTAAATAATTTGCCCAGGGTCACTTAGCTGGTATTTGAGGCCAGATTTAAACTTTGGTCTTTTTGACTCTAAGTTCTGTGCTCTATCCACTGCACCACCTAACCTGTTGACTCTATCTCCTTCTGTAAAAGAAAGACTCAATGGCTTCTTATGTCCCTTCTTGCTCTGGCTCTATCTATGATCCCAGTTCTGGTGACAGACCTACTTGGCCTGTGTTTTCAATGATAGACCATTTCTTCTTGGTTTATTTAGTGTCAACAAAAAGAAAACAAAACCTTTGAATTGGCTGCTAAGCCAGAATTGAGTGTGCATACAAAAGGCTTAAACTGAAGAAAGCTCTCTCTTTTTCTTTTCTGGTAGTTTTAGTGAAAAGAAAAATGCCCTAAGTCCACACACAGGTGGAGAGACAGAGGTAGCAGCAGCTGAGGTGTCAGTGCTGCCTTATCTCCTCATCCAGTCACCATATGGACGTTGAATGCATAATGCTGATCTTTCTGTATTTGTTGTATCCATTCTTTCTCTATCTTAGATGAATGAATGTTGGTGAAGAAATGGAAGTGATTGCAACCTTGTGAGCTTCTAAAGGTTAAAAGGGCCACCAGAAATACAGCAGCTGGAATCCTTAACAGGGACTGCCGATAATCAGAGCTGCCAAAGTCCAGAAGGAGTCAGCTGGGATGATTGACCTGTTTCACCTAGACCGGTAGGAATCAACTCAGGAACTGAGACACCATGTCCTAGAAACCAGGAAATTACTCATTCATCCGCTATGCCATACCCAGAAGTTTACTGGGTCATCATAATTTTAAGTTTGACTTCACTCTTCCCAGGAACCAAGATGGCAGGCTCCAGATTTGGGTTTTTGTATTTTTGTTCCTGCTACATTTTGGGGGGTGGGGGTGGGGGTTGGGCAATGAGGGTTAAGTGACTTGCCCAGGGTCACACAGCTAGTAAGTGTCAAGTGTCTGAGGCTGAATTCGAACTCAGGTCCTCCTGAATCCAGGGCCAGTGTTCTATCCACTGTGCCACCTAGCTGCCCCCCTGCTGCATTTTCTCAGTAAATATCCTTTGTGAAAGTAAATTTATATTCATTGGCTAATTGATATTGAAGAGAGATCAACTGGTCAAAATTATATTGAGGAATTAATCACTGGTTAGATGATAATAGGGAAATATCAATTCACAATGATATGGGGACTGAAGAGAATACCAGATAGGCCCCCAGGAGCAATAAAACAAGGTGTTACCCCCAGAAGACTGAGGGAAGCAGTAACTTTGCTCTAGGGATGAGACTTACTAGGTTTGAGTGACTGAACCCAGAGCCCATATGTGCATAATAATCAACAAAATTGTCTTTCCTTGGCAATTCTTCATCTATAAAATCAGCCTGGCATCCACAAAAAGTTGTTACTTGCCTAAATGTACACAGAGAATTAAGGGCTGAGCCCGCTAGAGCCTAGGTCTTTTTACTCTAACTCCTAGCTCAGGGTTCTTTCTTCTAAACCATTATTACTCTATTCTTGCCCTCTCTACCGGCATAATTCCCTCCTCCCCTCTCCATCTGATCCCCACATCATTTTTTTGTCAGTGGTTATGTGCTAATTTCCTTTCCAAAGCACGATAAGCATATAGCAGGCACTCAATAAATGTATGAATTTAACCATATATTAGCAAATTTAGAAATTTACAAGCATGTCAAACAATGAAAATGGTTGGAAAGCCTCTAAGAGATTTTTTTTTTCTTTAGGGTCAAATTTTACAACCAGTACTTAAGAGAAAGAGAGAAAGGAAGTAGTCTGGTTTATGTATCATTTTAATTAGAGACTAGGATGGTTTATCCTGTCTAACTACCAGAAGATAGTGAGATGGTTTTAGTTCCTCTTAAAAAGTAGAATGGCCTCTCATCTCATCTTACTACACTAAAATGATCCCTCTCAGATTTTAAAGGCATGAACAGACGATTATACTACATGGGCAAGGAATTGTAAAGAGTTTAGTGTTGTAATGAAGCAAAACTCACAACAAAGTTAATCAAGTTCACGTATTATTATTTAGATAATAATTTTGCTCCTTGCAAATTAAGACTACATGATAATAATTAGCATTGCTGTTACACAGGCAGATACATTTTTTTAAAGGTTTTTTTCTTTCCCTTTGTTCATTCTGTACCATCTGTAAAGGATTTTCCATGGTATTGTTTCTTTGCACCCTGGCATTCACCTTTCAGGATGTCCCAGCAACAGGAATGTTTTAGTTCTATTCCCAGCTCATGGTCCTAAGGCACCTTCTACTCCTCCATCACATTCTTTTCAGTCTCCCAGAAACTTAGCTGGTCTTGACCAGCACTGCAGTTGCTTCCTGATCTCTAACCCAGAAGTGTCAAAGTGTTTGAAGCATAACTTCAGACTGTGGATGACTAACCCAGAGGGCTTTGGAATGATTAGCACAGTCTCAGAAGACTAGGGCAAGCAATGACCATGGTCCTGTACTTTATTATATATCAGACTTTTGATGTCAATCCTGAATGTATTTGTATTATTTTTGTTTTATTATCAATAATCTTCTCTTAAAGAATATAAGTTTCGGGGACAGTTAGGTGGCACAGTAGATAAAGTACCGGCCCTGGATTCAGGAGGACCTGAGTTCAAATTCTGCCTCAGATACTTGATACTTATTAGCTGTATGACCCTGGGCAAGTCACTTAACCCTCATTGCCCGGCCAAAAAAAAAATATATATATATATATATGTATGTATGTATATATATATGTGTGTGTGTGTGTGTGTGTGTGTGTGTATGTATGTATGTATATAAGTTTCTTGAGGGCAGGAACTATCTCCACATTTTTTTTTTCTAGTCTTGGGATCCCCAGTTACCTGCACAGTGCTTTGCACATAGTGTTCCTTACCATGTCTTAAATTGTTGAATGACAAGACCAGAGCTAGCTATGGAGTGAAGCTTAAAATGTAAATACCCTGCTAACTGGTAACAAGGATTAAAACTCAGCCTCTTTAAAGTGTGAATGATATCAAGTTGGATTTTGATCTGTTTGTTGACCAAAAGTAGGGAATGGAACTCTAGGGATTCTGAGTGCCTAGAGGAGAGGACAGTGGACACCACCAGGGCAGGGATTGAAAGGAAGAGGCTTCCTTTGGTGGCTTCTTCACAATTTTGACCATGGGCCACAGGACAACCTTGTACCTTCAACTATGCAGAGACAAATAAAAACCAGGTGGGAGGCGTTTCATGAAATTTACAGGGGACATTGTTTAAAACCCACTGAATTGTTCTTGTATTCAGTCCCTGTTGTTAAATTCTCTAGAGAGGATAACACTTTTCTCCCTGCAGGGCTGGTCCCTCAGAAATTTACTATTGCTCTTATTTCCCATAGTGCTTTGGTTTAGTGAACTAAGGGCACAGGATAAGATACAGTGTTATTATTCTGTATGCCCACTGTAGGAACTTAAATTCTACTGTGTATTTATATTTTAATGATTATAATAAAGTGCTCAGGTGCAGCATTCCTTGTAGTTCATTTATAAATGTTTGAGCAAATAAACAAATAAGGGATTTGGCTTTTGTTATTTAACCCAGATCCCTATGGTCCAATACTTCCTTCAAATACATACATATGAGCTCCTTGGCTTCAGTGGGAGTCATGACTCACATCTAAGGGCAGAATTTGGCTCTTTGAATTCAAGAGACAGAAAAGAAGTTGGGGGGGGGGGAGGTTGTGGAGAGAAAGAAATCTTGTATTCTATTCAGGGCTGAGTTACTGAGGTCTATAATCTACATGAGAATTCCACCTATCTGCACTCAGTCATCTCACAACCTGAAGGTAGCCCTCCTCCACAGAAGTTGAAACCATATTGTTGTAAGTTCCACATCTGAAGAAGCAGATGATTTGGCAAACACCTTCCCACAGATATTTTTAAGATGCTTCTCTCCTTCTTTATGAGCAAACTTTTCTTTCCAACTGTTCTTCTCTCTTTTTGTCAGTGTGCCAGCCCGGCTTCCAGTATTGTTCTGCTCAGATAGCTGTGAGGGAAATGAAAGAGATGGGGGAAAAAAAACGTCCTGGGAAGGGGAGGCAGGATCAGAGGGCAGGCGAAGCCTGGGGAGTCTTGCTTGGGGAGGGAGATAGGCTTAGAAAACAGGGAAGAAAATGGCAGCATGAAAGATAAAGCAAGAACATTAAGGATAAGGGATTAGAGAGATAAGGAGTTCAAGGGAAGAAACGAACACACACACAAAAAGAAAAATAAGAATGAAAAGGATATAGGTGACCAGAGTAATATACTAACAAAGAAAGAAAATGTTCTGTTCATTTTCCTTTAGGAAAATGCTGTTACAGGATCTTGGGGGCTTTTGTGATTATTTTGTTACATGCTGTGTTGGGTACTTTTGATTGATTCACATTTGGGCACTGTTACAAAATGTTGACAAATACAGATCCTTAGCTAAGCCCTATTTGTTCTTCCAGATCAAAATTTTTATTAAACCCGTCTGCTTTAAAGATATGATTTGGAGGAGTGGGGGAGGAGGAATACATAAAATACAAAATAAATTTGTTTTGCTGTGATTAGTGAAGATGTTTAAAAGAATTCTTTAAGGTATTTATACCTTGAGCCTGAGAGGAAACATGGTGAAATGGAGTGAAAGCTAGTCCCAGGAACAGAAAGACCAACATTTGAGTCCTGTCCCTGACAAATAATGGCTCTGTGCCACCCTAGGCAAGTCATTAGACTTCTCAGTCACCCACTCCCAACTTTTTAAAGCTAATACTTGCAAAACGGGTGTTGATTTGTATAGGTGAAATGAGTTTCCTTATGAGGAGTTCCCTAAACCAATAAAATCACAGATCCAGTCCAGTAATTAATATTTAACACACACATACACACACACACACACACACACACACACACACACTGAAGCCATAAGTTTGGTGGCTATCGTTCAAATCCACAATGACCCTGTATTTCAGGGGTTCTTTGTGTCATGAACCTCTTTAGCAGGCTGAAGAAGCCTATGGCCCCTTCTCAGATAATTTTAAAAAATTTTTTAAAATTTATTTTATTTTTTTAAATTACTAAAGTATTTTTTTCCTGTTACATGTAAAGATAGTTCTCAACTTTTGTTTATACAGCTTTCCAATTTCAGATTTTTCTCCCTCCCTCCCCCCTCCCCTAGACAGCAGGTAATCTGATATAGGTTTTATATATATATATATATATATATATATATACACACACACACACACACACACATATATATACATATATACACACACACATATATACATATATATATATATATACACACATAATAACATTAAACATATTTCTGCATTAGTCGTGTTGTAAGGGAAAAATCAGAGCAATGACGAAAAACCTCAAAGTAGAAAAACATCAGCACCAAAAACAAAAGAAATAGTATGGTTCAGATAATTTTTTTAAATGCCAAATTTTAGTGAGTGGTTAGTAAAAATAAAGATGTAATTTTTTCCCTATCCAAGTTCATGGACCCCCTAAAATCTATCCACACTAACGTTGGGGCCCATGTACCACAGGTTAAGAACCACAGCCCTAATTAAAGTACATTTTCTGAATAATACAAAGCAATTTTGGGAATTTCAAAGCTAACTGTTTCTTCATGTAAAATTTCCACAGAGTAAGGGATACTTTTCCTTAATATAAAATGAGTTCTCCATCAGAAAATCATTCAAAACCAACCTATTCTTCTTCCCCCTCACTGCCCCTACTTACCTAACTATAACAAGGAAAAAGATTATGGAGTTGGGCAAAGGAACACTGCAAATGGGATGTTGTGAAGTAAAAGTGATCCTGAGCAAGTCATTTGCCTCTCTGAGTTTCTATTTCTTCAGCTGCAGAATAGGAATAATAACTTTGCACTACCTATCAGACAGGGCTCTTGGAAAGCAAGGGTTTTTGTCAACATTAAAAGTATTATAGAAGTGTAATCTACTGTTATAATGTTAGAGACAGAATTCCTGCTCTGCTATGGGTTAGATTATGTGACATCTCAAATCCCTTCAAGCTCTAAGATTCTGTGATTCTAAGATAAAATAAATAATTTAAAAAAAACCAACTATAAATGTTTGAATGTTTAGTTATCAGTATCAGGATGAGAAAAATTACTGATACTTTCAGCTGCTCACTGAGGAAGTTACAGAGCAGAAAGGGGTGAAGATGAAAGACATCACTATATTTCTTTTTCTACACTATATGCTCCTAGATGCCTTTTTCAACAATGAACATCATGACACATCCTTGCCTAACCATCCTTCTGGTAACTCACACTCTTCCTGCTAACTCCATTTTCCATCACCTACTCCACTTGGCTTTCTGCTCTATAGGACACTCCTTCCCATTCCCCACAGCCTTCCAAGGATAAGCTGATCACTTGAAATCTCATAACGGAAAAAAATGATTCAAAGTGGAATAGTGTATACATTCTTAATTCACCCTCAATTATCTATCTCTTCTGATTTAAGGGTGGAGCACTAAATTCCTCCCAAAGCCTTCCTTTATAAAGGGCTTACAACCTTTCTGGTAGCTCCATTTTCCATCAGCAAATCTGCATAACTTCTACCTCACTAAATGTGCCTGGTGCCCTCTGGTGCCCCTCCCTGCCTTTTAAGTTTCCTTTGTATGTTGTCTTCCTCCATGAGCTTGTAAGCTCCTTGAGGGCAGGGACTGTCTCTTTTTCTTATTTGTATACCCAGCACTAAGTATAGTGCCTGGCCCATAGTAGGCACTTAATGTTTATTGCATTTGAATCCTGTGTGATTCTTATCCATGTTCTCCCAAAAATATTGACACAGAGGGTCCACTCAACACCCTAGAGACCTTCCTTACTTTCTCTGGACATTCAAAGGGTACTAGTGAAGCACTTTTTCTACCCATCTCTCATTCATGACCTTGCTATCATCTCTTCCAATCATTCATTTCCTTGATGATACCCTTTACTCCTATTTTTCTTTGGAGACCCTTATGATGGGTTACATGTTACAGACTACATAAATTCAAATGTATCTCTCCACTTCCCTGTGTGTGCTACTTATCTTTCGTTTTTCAGAGGCAATGATATTCCACTTCTATATCTTTTACCTTTTGGAATATTTTATTCCAACCTCTCTGTTCCTTTATATTGATAGTTTTAATTGATGCCTCTACTTCCTTATCTCTCACTCTTTTCTTAACCCTCTACAGTCTGTCTTTTGACCTCATCCTTCAGTCCAAACTGCTTTCTCCAAAGTGACCAATAATTTCTTAACTCCCCAATTTAACGAACTTTTAAACATCTTCATCCCAGAGGTGGAACCAAGATGTTGGAGAGAAGCTAGGAAGTTGCCTGAGCATTCCTGAGTTTCCCTCAGAAACAACATTAAATCAAGGTTCTAAATGGATTCTGGAGCTACAGAACCTACAAAAAGACAGAGAGACACAATCTTTCAACTTGAGATAATTTAGAAGACTTCAGGAAAGGTCTGTCTCACTTGGGTGAAAGGGGAGTATAGCACAGCTCAACACAGAGTGGAGGGTGTCTGGGCAAGTCAGCAGAAGGCTCTTGGCCACAGCACAGATCAGCAGTTGAGACCCCTTGATCCTGGCTCAATAAGCTGGTGGCACAGCAGGCCAATTGTGAGACCCATCAGCCCCTGCTGAGAAGGCAAACTGCCAGCTAGAAAACTACCCTCAGGACAGGTGTGATTAAGCCAAGACATCCCAGCACAGGGAGCAAGCCCAGATAGGTGAAGAATCTGCAAGCCACAGAGGCCTCAGAGCAGAAAGCCAGTAACCATGCCCCTATCCCCCAGCACAAGAAGCTTGCAACCTTGGCCCCTGTGCCCCAGGAGCAGACCTCAGCTTTAAAAGTAAAAAAAATAGACTAAAATAAAAGTAAAAATCAGAAAAGGACCCTTACCATTGAGAGCTTCTATGGTGACAGGCAAGACCAAAATACAAACTCAGATGAGGGCAATACTGTCAAAATGCCTACATGTGAAGCCTCAAGGGGGAAGATGAATTGGTCTCAAGACCAAAAAGTCTTCTTGGAAGAGTTCAAAAAAGGATTTTAAAAATTAAACAAGAGAGGTAGAAGAAAAAATGGGGAAAAAAGGAGAGAAATGAGAGTTACAAAATAAAATTATGAAAAAAGAGTCAATAGCTTGGAAAAGGAAGCACAAAAATTGATTGAAGAAAACAATTCCTTAAAAAAATACAATTGGCAAAGTGGGAGGAAAATTGGCCAAATGGAAAAGGAGGTACAAAAGCTTACTGAAGAAAGTAATGCCTAAAAATTAGAATTGGGCAGATGGAAGCTAATGACTCCATGAGACACCAGGAATCAGTTAACACAATCAAAAGAATGGAAAAATAGAAATAAATGTGAAATACTTCATTGGAAAGACAATTGACCTGGAAAATAGATCCAGGAGAGAGAATTTGAGAATTATTGGACTAACTGAAAGCCATGATCAAAAAGAAAGTCTAGACACCATATTCCAGAAAATTATCAAGGAGAACTGCCCTGATACTGTAGAATCAGAGGATAAAATGGTCATTGAAAGAATCCACTGATCACCTCCTGAAAGAGACCCCAAAAGGAAAACTCCAAGGAATATTCCAAACCAAATTTCAGAATTATCAGGTGAAGGAGAAAATACCATAAGAAGCCAGAAAGAAACAATTTAAATATCATGGAGCTACAGTCAGGATTACACAGGATCTGCAGCTTCTAACATTAAAGGATTGGAAGGCTTGGAATATGATATTCCTGAAGACAAAAGAGCTGAGATTGCAACCAAGAATCAATACCCAGCAAAATTGAGCATTATCTTTCAGGGGAAAAGATGGACATTCAATAAAATAGGGGACTTTTAAGTTTTCCTGATGAAAAAACTTGAACTGAACAGAAAATTTGATCTTCAAATACAGGACTCAAGAGAAGTATAAAAAGGTAAACAGAAAAATAAAAGGTATTCAATAAGGTTAAACTCTTTACATCCCTACATGGGAAGATAATGCTTGTAATTCTTGGGAACTGTATCTCTATTTGGGAAGATAGAAGGAGTATACATAGAGGGTAGAGGTAAAAATTGGCTTTGATGTGATCATATAAAAATCCTCATCCTTCATTACTTTTCTGAACACTTTGACACTGCCAACAATCCTCTTCTTCTTTATACTCTCTTCTCTGTAAGGTTTCCTAGCTGAACACTCATTCTCAGTTTCTTTTCTAGGTTTTCATTCATGTCATGTCTACTAAAGGTGGATGTTCTCCAGTGCTCTGTCCTGAGCTTTCTTCTCTTCTCTCTCTAGATTATTTGACATGGTGATCTCATCAATTCTTATGCATTCAATTATTGTCTCTATTCTAATGATTCTCAGATCTACTTAGCCTGCCCTAACCTCCCAGTTCACATCTCCAATTAGCTATTGGATACCGTGAACTAGATATTGTAAGGGCTAAAATTCTAGCTATACTATCTAAAATCTAATGAGTGGTTGCCAATAAATTATAAGCTTTAGCAAGAGTATTTAAGTGTTTAAGTATTTATTAGAGAGCATTAGGATCAGAGAGAAAGGTAAAAATCTAACTATTTCTAAGAGACCCTATCATCCGACCCACCATGGCGGGGTCAGGAACCAAAAAGAGACAGAACCCCTCTTTCAGCATCCGCTTCCTACTTCGTGTCCTCCTCCCAGAAATGGGAGGCTCCTCAAGTTGATTGACTGGTAGCCTTGATAGACAGTACCCATGAGCAAACATCACTTCCTGATGCTAAGGACCTTGACCGCATGGCTTGCCCTCAGAGGCCTTCTCCTCATGGTGGAGCTTTTCTACAGTAAGTCTCCAGCAGGTGCATCATTCCAATCATTACAATATCCCATAGACATCTTAAACTCTACATGTCTAGACCTTAACTCATTATCTTTCTCCCTAAACCCTCCTCTCCTCCTAATATCTCTATTACTATCAAAGCACGATCATCTTCCCCGTCATCCATGCTTGAAAACTAGGAGTCATCCTCAATTTCTCATTCTCAGTCCACAAGTCCAAAACTGTTGCCAAGACCTTTTGATATTACCTTTGTAATATCTCTCTCATATGTCCCCTTCTCTCCTCAATCACTGCTACTACCCTAGCACAGGCCCTCATCACCTCATACCTAGGCTACTGTAGTAGCCTACTAGTTAGTTTCTGTCTCATGTCTCTTCCCACCACAGTCCATCCTCACTCAAATGTCAAGTTCAGATCAAACCATATGATTCCCCTTGCACACCTGTAATTCATTCAGTATACTCCAGTGACTCCCTAACAACTTCAGGATCAAATATAAAATCCTCTGGCATATCAGACCCTTCACAGCCTAGCCCCTTTCCAGGTGTCTTACTTCTTACTCTCTCTAGCCTTAACATACTCTAAAATCCACTGATACTGGCCTATGCTTTTCCTCAAATGAGAGACTCCATCCACCTCCAAAATTAAAATTTTCATTGACCGTTCCTATACTTGGACTCTTCTCCCTCCCTCCTACCTGCTTCCTGGCTTCTTTCAAGCCCCACCTGAAATTTTCTATAAGAAATTTTGACTGATTCCTCCTTCCTTCCCTCTGCTGAGAATTCCAACATATATATTCTGTATGTGTCTTGTTTGTAGAGGTATTGTCATGTTCTTTCCTCTATTAGACCATGAACTTTTTGAGAGCTGGTACTACCTTTTGTCTTTCTTTGTATCCCTGGGCTTAGCACAGTTCCTAGAATATAGGAAGCACCTAATGAACACTTATTAATTGACTTTCTGCCTCTCATAGCACTATAGGCAGCTGGGCCATATGGTGGATTGAGTGGAGGACTTGGATTCAGGAAGTCTTGAGTTCAAGTTCTTCCTCAGACACCAGGTATATGACTTTGGGTAAGTCATTTAACTTGCCTCAGCTTCCTCATCTCTGACTGGGGATAGTAATAGCACGGACTTCATAGGATTTTATGAGGATCAAATGAATAAAGCATTTTGCAAACCATAAAGCACTATATAAGTGCTAGCTATTATTATAATGCAGGCACTGAAAAGATGGACCTTTGATTTCATGGGAGGTTGGGGGACAGGAAAGAACTTTGCTATTTCTCCAAAGCAATCCACCCTATTCTCATCTTCTCTTTCAATTTTGGACTCAATTTATTGTCCATCTGTACCAAATATACATCATGTTGGACAAGCTCAATAGGGTGCTCATCTGAATGTGTATTGAAATCTGGGCATTAGACATTATTCCTCTGCTTTCCTATGCAGGCTTTCCTGTGTGGATGGATGGTCCAAATTTCTTTGAGTTATTATATATCTTTCCCAGAATGCTCTGCAAAGTGCTGGGGTTTGAGGCAATCAGCATGATGCCATCCTCACAGGAGCATCCAGAGGACCTCACCATTCACAAATACCTCTTTTGCCTAGGAGGAGATCTACTGCATCACAGTGCTGAATAGCTTGGGGAAGAAGTCATCTGCCTGTGCTGTACTTCACCTGGTGTTTATTATCAGAGGGTTACTTAATACAGCTATTTTTATTCTTACATCTTTCTTCTAAGGAATCCTGAGTGATATCATGTATGTGTAGAGACTGTTGCCTAGCTCTCCTGACTGAAATCTAGGCTTCATCCTCTGAACCCTCCTACCTTGGGCACTCTAGAGAGGGGTTCTTTCTTCCCTAATACTATTTACCCTCTACTCACATAATCTCATTAGGTCTCAGTCACTTGTATCCCAGTTTCATTTAATGGCTTACTTAACATTGTATAGCTTTTACAATGGGAGCTTGAATTCAAAGATATAGCAAGAACATATATTTTCTCCAATACCTAAGGGACATATTCTCATCTATACCACTCCACTCTAGGATACCTGCAGCAGAAGTAGGCTCAAACCAGTTCAATTGCCAGATGAGTCCTCATCTCAGCCCCCACTGAGTTGGATTTAGAAGGACACAAATCAAAAGGTTAAGGACTTACGCCTTTTTTGAGGAGCCACATGGCCTCAGAGGAGGAGAGGCCCAAAGGCTTCTCCTATTACAGAATGATCTCTCACTGGATTCCATGAGCTAAAGAGTTACCAAATGAAGCCAAAGAGGAAGAGGCTGAAACTGATCAGGCTTTTTGGAATGCTTCGGCAGCCAGTCAACAAGTCTTCTCTTCAACATGTGGTTAACTAAACAGAACTGGAAAACATGCTCCAAGGTCTTTTCAAGGCACTTCATTTACATGTCATCATGACTATCCTAGGTACAGTCTCCCATCATGTCCATATGAAGAAACAATATTCCAGAATCTCTGCTTGAACTTCAGACCCCCATTGCATGTGGATGGGAGACACCTTGCTATAACAGAACCTGTAAAGCAGCATTTTGTTCTACTCTTTCAATTTTTTTTTTTCATATAAAAAAACCCAATAAGTCAGATGGAATCTTTTTCAATTAATTTCAATTAATTTTCTTTCAATTAATTTGTGATATGGCAAATATGTGATCCATTATTGGATATTACTTGTGAAAAGCCTGCATATTAATGTCCTTCTTGAAGATATCCATGGTTTATGTCTAGATAACTCTCTTAAAGACTATATAAATGGGAGTTAGGCATATAGGTTAGCAGTTGTTGGTGTTCTTTGGACTCTCTCTTTTTTCAGTATCATTAAGGTCTGAGCTTTTTTTCTATGCTTTTCGTATCTTTTTTTCATGTATCAAGAATATTGGTTTCTCAATCCGCCACAAATTGTATCACCTCCATAATAGATCTTCTCTATATGTACTTTATCCAATCTAGTTGTAAATCCCAACTTCGTTCTCTTGAGTAATATTTCTTACTTTGTCTATAAGCACCTTGAGGCTTGTAATGTTAGGGTCTATGTGTGGTGGCTCTGCTATCCTTGATGGAGAAAACAATTTATTTAAATGTTTTTACCAAATATTTTCCATTTTTATTCTTTTTATGATCCACCTTCCATTTTCATCCTTGAATGCCCTTAGGGTGACTTTGCTTACTTGGATATCTTGCCAAGCTTTTAAAAAAGTCAGTCTTTCCCTCAACTGTTTTTCTCAACTTTATGAAACAGCACTACTCATAATAATCCATCATCCTTCTTCATATCCTTGCCAGTCCAAAAATCATTTTCCTTGGAGGAAAAAAGTGAAAAAAAGAAAATTTCCTTCTTGTCCATGGGATTGCTAAACAAAGCTTTTGTTGTTGATGATGATAATGATTTTTATGAATCATTGTCAGCTTCGGATCATTCCAAAATCTACCATTCATTAAAAGAATTGTTTTCCCCCAGTTACATGTAAAGATAGTTTTAACATTCATTAAAATTTTTTTGAGTTCAAAATTTTTTCTCTTCTACCCTTAAACCCCCCCCCAAGACAGTAAGCAATTGGATATGTTATACATGTTTGATCATGCAAAACAGTTTACCATATTAGTGATGCTATGAAAGAAGACAGAGACCCAAAGGAAAAAAATATAAAAAATGCAAGTGAAAAATATTATTCTTTGATCTGCATTCAGACTCCATCCATTCTTTCTCTGCATAGCATTTTTCATCATGAGTCCTTTGGAATTGTCTTGCATCACTGTATTGCTGAGAATAGCTAAGTCATTCACAATTTATCATTATATTGTATTGCTATTACTGTTACAACGTTCTCCTCATTCTGTTCAATTCACTTTGCATGAGTTTGTATAAGTCTTTCTGGGTTTTTCTGAAATAAACCTGCTCATCACTTCTTATAGTACAGTAATATTCCATTACAATCATATGCCACAACTTATTCAGCTATTTCCCCAATTGACGGGCATTCCCTCAATTTCTAATTCTTTGCCACTACAAAAAGTACACCCTTTTTTGGATCTCTTTGGGATACAGACCTAAGGTTATACACAGATCTTTAGCTCTTTGGTCATAGTTCCAAATTTTTCTCCAGTACGGTTGGATTCACAACTTCACCAACAATGTATTACTGTCCCCAAAATATAACATTCTTGAAATTCTTACAAGATAATGGTACTTCTTTTATTCTTCATTGGTTAACCTATCTTTCTTCTATCTCTATAAATACCTTAAAATCTATACTGTTAATGAAATTCTTATGCATCCACATTCATCTCTTTAATCAACTCTTCTTTTTCCTCCTCTCAGAATAATTTGTGTTTATATCAGAATTTTACTCTTGACAGTTTCCCATCCTCTTTCAGCCAAGTTCCCCTTCAAAATTTTAGGCCATTGGATTCTACTTAGCATTTCTCTGAAGCCTTTGATGTCAGTTATCCCCAGAATAATGGTGCATATTAGATTATGCCTTTTTCTGATGGGAAGGGGGGATAGAATTGGAACTCAAAACTAAATAAAAATGTTTATTATTTAAAAAAAAAGAATAACACCACAGGTACACCTTTAAAGCAAATGCAGGAAGACTAAACACATTACAGTCTTTACATGCACCTGGGTCACAATCTTCCATAAAAGAACTCAGTACCTTTGGAGAAGAGTGGGCATACTTAGAAAGGTAGCAAGAAGACACACAAATGGGGAAAACACATATTCTAAGAGTAACTTACAAATCTGAAATTGTAAACTTTGGTGTCCTTTTTCTCTCTCAGGAATTGTCCACAGAGTCCTTTGATGAACATAGCTTCTGTACTGAACAGATGCTTCCACTGCTAGGCTTATTTAAACTATACTGTGCTTGACTAACACCTCACTAGTCATGACATTTCAGCCAAAGTTTTCAAATCACTGGGTGGCTTTTCTGATTCTTAGCTTCCAAAAAGTTTCTCTACTCAGCTAGACTAACTTCTATGAGTAGCTGTGGTATTCCTCAACTTCCAGCTTCAGGCCTAGGGATGTCTTCCCCAGAAGTAGTGGCAAAAAGCTCCTCCAACTCTGATCCTTTTCAGGATTCATCTTCTCTTTCTCTATCTCTCAGCAATGACAGATAACAATGTAACACATATACAGAGTTACTGTCATTCTTTAACGCAGTTCTAAAATCTGTCCTTTCTTATCTTTTATTCTTCTGGATCCTCTTTGCTAACAACTTCACTGTAGCTTATGGCCAATAACAAAATTATCTTCTGTCTATGATGAGGTAAATTACATTTGTTCCATACTCATACAACAGTTTTGTTGTGTATATTATTGTTATTCAGTCGTTTTCAGTTGTATATGACTCTTTGTGACCCCATTTATGGTTTTCTCAGCAAAGATACTGGAGGGATTTGCCATTTCCTTTTCCAGCTCATTTTACAGATGAAGAAACTAAGGCAAACAAGGTTAAGTGACTTGTCCAAATTTGAACTCAGGAAGAAGAGTCTTCCTGACTCCAGGCCCAGTAGTCTATCTACAGGGTCATCTAGTTGCATGTTTTACATATATCCTTAGTTATAAACTAAAATGTCTCCAAGTTTACATATGTAAATAACTGTAGCATATTATATTCTCCATTTACTTCAGCATGCTACAGCTTGTCACATTTCAATGAGCAGCTACATTCACAGAACTCGGAGTCAGACTTAACATTAGAAATTGCTTCTCCTAGAACTCTGAGCAGACCTATGCCCCAAACAAGTGAACTATCCAGGAAGAAAACTCAGTAACTGCTTTTCTCAGGAGACTTAAGTCTCAATAAATGAACTGGCAAAGCTCACAGTCTTACATTACTATTAAGGAAAGTCACAAATTTATTAGCTATTGTGCGGTTAGATCCTGACCCTGACAAAAAGCCCCAATTCAAGAAGTAAAGGTAGAAATATGAGTAAACAGAAGAATATACTGATGATACAGAAATTTTATGGATCCAGGACAATTCAAATTTTAGGAACATTGGGGACATAAGCTTAAAGTCACAGAATAAATCCATTGAGACTACAGGCAAAACCTCAGATAAGGGTATGGCTTACCTATAAGGTCTAATAAAATTATTAGAAGAAATTAAACAAGACATAAATGACCATCTTATAAATGAAATGACACCTCCAGAGGAGATAATTGAATGGCTTAGTACAAAAATATCAATATTTTATCCAAGTAACAGACTCCCTAAAAATTAGTCTGCTTCAAATATATACCACTAATTCCATAAGAAATATGACAATAAAATAAAAGACTGAAAAGAATAGAACAAAAGGTAAAGTGCCTTCTATAAAAAACAAGCAAACACAACTGATACAGAGAACAGAACAAAGAAAGAAACATCTCTAGACTAGTTGACCAAAAAATAAATACATAAATAAATAAAAAGGCCTGAATATCATATTCCAGGAAATTACAAATATAAATTGCTCAGATCTATTAGAAATAGGGAAAAATGAAAATAGAAAAAAAAATGCATCAGTCATCTCCTGAAAGAAACCTTAAAATGAAAACTCTTGGAAGTAGTATAGTCAAAATCTAGAGCTTCCTGATTAAAGAAAAAACATTGGAAACCATAGTCAGGATTTCACAAGACTTGGCAGCTTCCATATTTAAGAAAAGGAGAGATTGGAATATGATATTCAAAAAAGGAAAAACCAGGAAGTTTCAAAGCAAAGAAAGAAAGTATAGACTACTATCCCTAATGAACAGCAATACAAAAATATTATATGAAGTGTTAACATAAAGACTACAACAATATATTATTTGATATAATGCTTAAAATGCTAGTTATATCAATAAGACAAGACAAAGAAATTGATGGGAAATATAAAGGGCAAACCAAATTATTACTTTTTGCAGAAGATATGATTATCTATTTAGAGAACTTTAGATATTCAACTAAAGTAATTGAATCAGTTCATAACTTCAGCAAAGTAAAAGGATTTAAGGTAAACCTACATAGAAATCACATTTTTATATACTACCAGCAAAACTGAAGAGATAGAAAGAGAGATTCCTTTAAAAAATAACTACAGAATATATAAAATATTTGGGAGCCTACCTATCACAACACATATTGAAACCATAGAAATAAAACTAAAAAGAGTTTTTGTACAACTAAGGACAAATCTAAATAATTGGCGAATTATTCATTGCTCATAGGTAGGCTGTGTCAGTATAAATAAAAAGAAAATTATCTAAATTACTATGTATTCAGTGTTATACCAACAAAGATACCAAAAAAATGAATTTATAGAACTAGGGGAAAATAATAACAAAATTATTCAAGGAACAAAAGGTTTATAATTTCAACAAAAATAATAGGAAGGAAGGGGGCTTAGAAGTGGCAGATCTCAAAATAAGCAGTAATCATTATGAAGCACTATTCATTAAAAACTACGTTACTGTTAAAAAAAATACAAAAGTTAATCAGTTGTAGAGATTAGGTACACAGCAGAAGTAAATTAATATGGTAACAGTGTTTGATAAAGCTAAAAACTTTAACTCTTGGGTAAGAGTTCACTATTCAAACAACAACCACTGGAATAATTGGACAATTGTCTACTGAAAATGAGATTTAGCCCAATATCTTACATGATATACCAAGATAAACTCCAAATGGAAATTAGCTTAGATTTAAGATGTTAAACAGAAAAACAAATTAGAGAAGGGAAGGAAATATCTTTTACATTTGTAGATTGGGTAAGAAGTAATGACTGAATAAGTGATATAAGGGAAAAAAGGAAAGTATTGTTTTGAAAATGTTGATTCCATTAAATTGAAAAGGTTTTGTACAAATAAAATAAATTCAGTTAAAATTGGAAGAGAAATAATTAACTGGAAGGGAAGATCTTTGCAACAAATTTCTTTGGTAAATGTCTAGTGCCCAAATTACATAAGGAATTGATATGAATACATATAAACAAGAGTCATTCCCCAATAAATAAATGCTCAAAGACTACAAACGGGTGGTTCTCAAAGAAAGAAATTTAATTTGTCAATAGCCATGTAAAAAAAAATGCTCTAAATCACTAATAATAAGAGAAATGAAACTTAAAACACCTTTAAGTTTCTACCTCATGCCAGATTGACAAAGATCATACGCAAAAAAGTACAGTTTAGAAAGGGTTATGAGAAGCTATATAGTACTATATAGAAGCTATATAGTACCAATAATAATAATAATAATAGTACACCAATGCACTATTGTTGAGGCTATGTATGGGGTTCACACTTTATAGAAGGCAATTTAGAACTATATTTCCAAAAGTCACTTAATTGTGTATGTCATTTGATCTAGCAGTACCATTACTAAGCCTATCAATTGGGGGATACCTAAACAATTATGGTATAGTTATATTTATATTATTTTATTTAATATTTATTATTATATTATTGTATATTATATATTAATATATGGCATATATAAAGAGGTGGAGTTTGATTGTGTTGTATTAAAATGATGAAAACAATGGTTTCAGAGAAAATTGAGAATACTTGTATGTATCAATTCAGAATGAAGAGAACTATCTACATGATAATAACAAACTACAAAGACAAATAACTTTGAAAAGCTTAAGAAATTTCAAGAGTTGAATGGCTGACAATTCCTGAGGACCAAAGTAAAGAATGAGAAATCTTTTTTTCAGGTAAGGTCATTTTATGGATTCCTTGGCTTGTTTTTCCTTTTTTTTTTTCTTTTTTAAAAATTTAAACTAATGGGGGCAAGAAGGAGAAGGGATTCGAGGGTTAGCAATAGTATTATCTAAAAAGAAAAGAAGAAAATATCATCACTGAAATATATCTTTAAAATGCACAGAAACAGAAGGTGGTTCAAGAGAAAACGGATGAGCTGGCACAGCTTTGAAAGTGATGTATTGAATTTATTATATACTTAAAATTCAGAGATATTGTTGTTGTTCAATTGTGTCTGACTAGGTGATTCCATTTGGAGCTTTCTTGTCAAAGTTACTAGAATGATTTGCCATTTCCTTCTCCAGCACATTTTACAGATGAGAAACAGACAAGTAGGGTTAAGTGACTTTCCCAGGGTCACACAAATCTGAGACCAGATTTGAATTCAGGAAGATGAGTCTTCCTGAGTTAAAGACCATTTACTCTATCCATTGCACCACCTAGCTGCCCTAGTATCACTTATGAGGCCAAAATTTCCTCTTTGTCCTAGGATCTCTAGTAAATAGCTTATTGGTTCATATTTTTGTGCATTTGTATAGACATCTAAAGTCATATCAAAATAGAAGTTTTAATGCTAGTTTTTGGCTATTATCACTTGTGACTTAGTGGTCCTCTTTCCTACTATTCTACCTACATTTTAGCTGTTACTCTCTGGAAAACCAGGCTTGGGAGTTATGTGAGCTTTTTCTTCCTTCCTCCTTTCCATTTTTAGTTTAAAACTCTCTTGTTCAAATTCACAAGACTTTAGGCAAATACACATACACACATGAGTGTATGTGTAGGTATGTATACACATGTGTGTATATATGTATTCACATATATACACAGATATATACATATATAAACCAATCCTTGATATATATATGTATATGTAAAAACATTCCTGATAGATAGATATATGTACATATGTAAGTGTGTATATTTATCTATAACCACACACACACACACACACATATATATATATATATATATATATATTTATGTAACCTTATAAGGTCCTCCTCTCCATCTTTTGCCAAGATCCTATTATTCTCATTTTTAAAAATTGGTCAAGTAGGGCAGCTAGGTGGTACAGTAGATGAAGCACAGACCCCGGATTCAGGAGGACCTGAGTTCAAATCCGGCCTCAGACACGTGACACTTACTAGCTGTGTGACCCTGGGCATGTCACTTAACCCTCATTGCCCCACCAAAAAAAAAAAATCAAATTGGTGGTACCAAAAATTGGTCAAGAATCCACATCCCATTCTCCTATTCCTTTCCCCTTGGAAGGAGAAATTACCTTTTTTCCCTTGCATACATTTGTTGTATTCCTAGTATTTACCACATTATAAGTGCTTAAAATAAATGCTTGTTGACTTGACTTAGCCAGCTGCTAACAACTCAAATCTGCCTTTTTCTTCAGAATCCATCCTCTCCTATAAGCATTAATGATGAAAATACTCCTGGTGTCTCCAAATTCTTCAGGATTTTTTTAAAGGGTTTTAGATTCCTTAGTAATGCGTTCTAGGTTCTTTCTAGTTGGCATAATTTGTCCCCATATCAATCATTAGATATGGGTAGCGCACATCATGTTTGACAATTCCCAAGTATGTCTCTAGTCAGATGCATCCCCATGGAATATAACTTAGCTCTCTGTTGTTTATTTCAGGTTGACAAATAACTGCCTTGTCATATCCATATGGGAGTCACCAACCATTACTACTCATTTCTCCCTTTGACCAATCTTGGATGACCTCCCACCTAATACAGGCCTCCATAATAATTCCTTGAAGCACAAGAGGCTATACCCTCTAAGAGATGGTTCAGCTTTCCTCTCCACAGGCAGCACTTTAGCCCCAGCATATTGCTCTACATAGTCAGTGGCCTTCTTCTGTTCTTTCTCATATTCTGCCACCTAGACCCTCCAGACATACTTGAGAATTTCTCTCTTCCCAGTTACAGCCTTTTCTTCTTTTATATCCTTCTTGAAGCACTTCTTCCATTCTTTTCTTTGATTTCTAAACAGTCATCTGTTCTGCCAGTACTTTCACTTTCTTCACTAAGACAAGAACCAACTTTGGCTTTGTACCTCAAGAGGTATTATATGGTATGGACAGAAATGCTAACTTAGTACTCTACACAGACAACATTTTTTTTTAACTTTTTGTTTTGTTTTGTTTTGTTTTGTTTTTTTGGTGGGGCAATGAGGGTTAAGTGACTTGCCCAGGGTCACACAGCTAGTAAGTCTCAAGTGTCTAAGGCCGGATTTGAACACAGGTCTTCCTGAATCCAGGGCCGGTGCTTTATCCACTGTGCCACCTAGCTGCCCCCACAGACAACAATTTAATATTCCTGGTCCTCCATATCATGCTGAAAACAAGTTCCATAATTCTTTGTCTTCTTTTTTGCCTGCTCTCTCACCTAACTGTTGTGGCTAACTTCTATGGCAAACTTCCTATTTGTTAGACATGAAAGTAGAAAGCAAATATGAGATCCACCAACCTCATTTCACCCGATCACTATTCTCCAAAATTTTATCTCTAGATTCTAGGTTCTCTGGCCCAACTTAAGGGACAAAGCTTAATTTATCTGATACAGTTAGGTGGTACAATAGATAGAGTGTTGGATTTATAATTAGGAACACCTGAGTTCAAATTCAGCCTCAGACACATATAAGCTGTGTGACCCTGGACAAGTCTTTTAATATCTCCATAAGCCTTCTTTTTACGCATCTGTCAGATGAGGATAATAATAGCCTCAATCTACATTGCATTTTGCCAATTTTAGAAATTCTTCAAACCTTAGCTGCTAAATACTGTACCTTCTTTGGATATGATTAAGTCCCAAGTTTTTACTTGTTTTATGTTCATATGTATTCTAATGGAGCCAAATTATACTTATCTACCTGAGCATCATTTTACTACACTGACTCCGTGTATAAAGGTCATGACTTACCTAGTCCTTAAGCAATGTAGCATGCAGGAAATGAAGTAAGGTTCCAGGACTCAGCAGAAGCCTACTGAGGATAAAAAGCCTACTTCAAAACTGTGGGCTTCCCCAGAGTACTGTGGAAACATCTCATGCAAATAAAAAGAGGATCTGGGTCAGTGATTGTTTTTAATTTGCAGACTCTATGTATAATTTTAGTCTTCTTTTACCAATCAAGGTGGGCAGACACATTTGGAAAACTCATCCAATTTGAATACTTTAGATAGAGTTGATTCACCTCCAACAGGGTTTGGGGTTGTTTTTTTTTCTTGTTTATTTTGTTTTCCTGGTTTTAGTTTGTTTTGTTTCTGTCTCCATAATGGTCTTTCCATCATTCCAGGAAAAACCATTTCCAAATAAGCCCGGAAGTGTAATATACTGGGTCTGAGATAAAATCCAAGAGGAGTAATCAAATACTCCCACCAAAAACTCAGGTATATTGAATGACCTGCTGTATTTAAATTCTGATCCAGTTCCCCTCTAATTGCTTTTTCCCTTCAGCCAGCTTTTAAACAAAGAAACAACTTGCTGGAAACAAGAATGGTATCACTGTGTTTGACAAAACACTTAGGTTTCAACTTGGCTATTATTCTGTAAATACAGAAATGCCTGTCAGGAGGCAATTAGGAACTTTTTTAATTAGGCCCACTTATGGAAAAAAAACAATCAGACCAAAGGCAGGAGACAATCAATGATTGTCTTGTGAAAGGCTGCTCCTTGGACTTGGCACATCATTACACCAAGCTCTTGCCAGGTTGATGGATGGGACTCCTGGATTATCACTCTATACCTTAGTTCAGGTGAGGGATTAGCTCAGGTAAACTGAAGAATGGCAGGGTCCAGGTGTGCCTGGTTAGTTTCTATCTCTGACCTTAGGCAAGGAAGTGTCAGCTTGAAGTGTTTAGTCTGGAAGGTTCCAGGAGTCCAGATATGAGGAGTTACAGAAAAGGGGCTGTGTAGGGGGAGAGGAGTATGAAGCAGGAGAAGGGGATGTTGCCGCTATAACAGCGACAGCCTCTTGGACAAAGACTATATTGAATTGGGACTACAACAACGTGTGGACTTCTAAAAATGTCATCTACTTTGAGAAATGAGGAAGGGAAATAAAGAAAAATAGGAGGGGCAGTTAGGTGGCACAATGGATAGAGCTCTGACTCTGGATTCAGGAGGACCTGAGTTCAAATCCAGCCTCAGACATTTGACACTTAACTAGCTGTGTGACCTTGGGCAAGTCAGTTAACCCCCACTGCCTCACCAAAAAAAAAAAAAGAAAAGAAAAAGAAAAACAGGAAAATACAAGTCCTAAATATAATATTATTTTGTGTGACTGCATTCTAATATTCTGCATGGTTGTACTATGCTAAAATGGGTTTATATATTTTCACCACTGTAGAGGTGCTTTGAAGGGGAAACCCCCAGATAAAAGCCACCTAAATGCACAGGCCAGCTGGAGTTAGGGGAGGGGGATTTCCAGTGAAACTGACCTTTGGTCAAAATTCCAGGTTGTTCATTCAAAGTGGCCACCACAGTAACTGAGTGGTCATAATTAACAACTTAAATTTTATCTACAGCTCAAAAGAAGTAGTTGTAGGACCTCAAAAGTAGACATAGGGAGAGGCAATCTTATATCATTATTCAAAATGACTCAATTGTTAATGAGAACTGCTCTAATGGTTTAAATTCTGTAATCATCAGCATTAATACTGCACTCCGATAAATCACAGGCAGATTAAAAAAAAGTTTATTGAACAATTGATTAAAATACATTTTGACTATTTGATCTTAAAATGAATATGCTAATGTGCCAACATAATTTGTTTGGATGGGGAATTTACCTCTAATACAAAAATCTCTTCTTATAGCCATGCCTATAGAGAAGATGGGCACAAGCCCTAAATGAATGAATGCTAGGCCCAGAAACTACTCAAAAGGTCAAAGACTATGCTAGGACTGGCATGCTTCCAATTTATATGAACCAAAGCTCTTCAGGCTTTTGTCCCAGAAATGAGAGAGGGAAAAATGTAATACAAGACACCCCCATTCTTCCCACTAACATTCTCCTTGACTAAAGGTATATATACATTAAAGGTCACATTCTACATCAAAAGTCACATTCTACATCAAAGGTCACATTCTACATCAAAGGTCACATTCCCCACTGGCAGCCTCTGACTCAGCATTTCTAGTCCCCTACTAGGTGAGAGATAGTCAATTGCAATTTCCTTCTTGAGGTGAAGATAATAATGCTAATGCCATGCCAAGCTATGACAACCGTAACAACAAATGCTTCAACTCATGTAGTAGTTTATCTTATTATGTATTATCATTTCTTTTTGGGGGATACACTGCATGTGGCTAGGAGGAATCAGAGAGAGCTTGTCCCTTGTTTTCAGTGAAAACTATTTTTTTAGTTCAATCAGTAGTGCTTGAAGAATCCTTCCCTCCAAGCCCTACACTAAAGGAACCTATTTTCTCCCCTCAGAACCTCATTAATCAGCTGGCATGCGACCAGGTATCAATTAGTTCAATCATCAACTCACAAGATATACAGTTGGCATTTTACCAACACAGGGCATTTCAACATTTGAATTCTTTAGTGATATTAGGGTTTAGTCACAATACTACAAATAGAATGAGGAACTATTCCAATGGCAACTATAGGCCATTAGAGCCCAAAGTTTTGCAGTTGATGGGGACAGGATAGGGTTGTCACTGAGACTTTTGAGATACAGCTTCCAAGAGAGGCTTCTGATTTTTTTTTTTTGTCTTGACCTCTCTACTGTGATTTAGATGAGGGTAAAGAAAGAGAAAAGCAAGAAGTTAACATTTATAGGCAATTGATTATTACCTAATTTTGATGGGGCAGTGGGGATAAACCACCAGAGCAAAATCATCACATATGGGCAAGTTTTCATTATTCTTCTTTGAATTCTATAATTGGATAAATGAATTCAGCAGATAAGTGTTTAGTTCTTCAGGGAATTGATTAATCCTCTAGAGAATTTATGCAGGATAGAAAAGTCACCAAGTATCTCTGTGAAATAGGACAACATTATTTTCTTTATTTTTCACGAGCAGACCAAGCAATAATTCAATGTAACAAATATTTTCACAAACTTGCTATGGGCAAGACACAATATCAAGTGGTAAGGGTTGCAAAGATTTTTTTTTTTGTTTTATTTTTGTTATTTATTTTGGAGGGGTTGGGCAATGAGGGTTAAGTGACTTGCTCAAGGTCACATAATTAGTAAATGTCAAGTGTCTGAGGCCAGATTTGAACTCGGGTCCTCCTGAATCCAGGGCTAGTGCTCTATCCACTGTGCCACCTAGCTGCCCTGGTTGCAAAGATTTGAGTTCAGATTTCACCTCTCATTTACTACGTGAACAAGTCCCTTCGATTCCTTAGGCTTTAGTTTCTTTATATGAAAAATGAGGGACTAGATGGCCTTTATGGCCCATTCAAGTTCTGAATCTAAGATCACTTGATGTGAAATTGATCAATCACAGAGCACAGGATCATAGATTTAGAATTCTAAGTGATTTCCCCAACATCAACAAGGAGTGTCAGTTGTAGGATTTGATCCCAGGTACTCTGATGCCAGAACTTCTTCAAATACACCACTCTCCTTCTCTGTTAACAAATATTTACTGTACTGTGTGCTGAGAATTGTGTGAGGCAGTTGGGATACAAAAAAAAATTAAATCCTTGTATTGAAGGAATTGATATTCTGTTGGAAGAAGCAACACATGCATCTATAGGACCTTAATATTTAGCAGGAGGGCTAATATATGTATGCCAATAAGTTTAACACAAAATATAACATGAAGTAAACAGGAAAAAAGCAAAAAAATGAAAGTAAAGAGAGATAACTTTGATCTGGGGGAATAAATGATAGCTTCATGGAGGAAGTCACATTGGACTTGAGCCTTCATGGAGGAAGTCACATTGGAGTTGAGCCTTGAAGGATGAGTAATATTTTGACAGATGGAGATGGTTGGGGAGAGGAAGAGAGTGCATTCCTGACATGGGAAACTATGTGAGCAAATGGATGAATTCATGAATGGCAAAGCCAAGTCTATTATGGTGGTAGCATATGTGAATGCTGAAAAGATAGGTTGGAGTCAGATTGAAGAAAATTAGGTGAAAGTGTTGCCTTTATTTTGGTAGGCAGTAGATGAGATGGTCAAAGGAGAAAGTATTGGGAAAAGAAAGCTGAAAATAGAGTATGAAGTCCTACATCTGTGAATTTAGCAAATGTCAACTACCCTTTCAAGAAGTTTGGTCATGAAGGGGAGGAGAGAATTCAGACAATAATTCAAGGGGATAAGAAAGTCAGAGAAAGAAATATACATATACATATATATTTGATTAGGAGGCCCTCCTGATCGAGTCCCCAAGGTAACAAAGACAATGAGATATTCAAGTTTTGCCTTTTTTTTAGGCTTTGAGGGGCTACATTCACAGCTCAACACTTGAGTGAGCTATCCTCATACTTTAAAGAGTATAAAACTGGTAGTGGTCCATTTTTACCTTGCCTTTTTGATGAACCCAAGAAATAGAATAAATGAAGAATGAAGAAATGCTTTGGTGAAGTGTATGGTAGGATGATTAGAATGGCTAGTCAATGACTTGTTGAAGTATTAGCATACCATGGTGGCTTTAATAAAAGCAAGAAATAGTTCTGAGGAGAGACAGTTGAGACAGCAGATGCCCTTTCAATCGATGGGGGTCATCTCTGGCAATGATGAACAGAGAGAGCTATGGGGAAAGAACTTAGTTTCTTCAGAGAGAAGTGCTCTTTATTCTTTTCCCTTTCACCTTTTCCAGAGTCCAGTGAGAGTGGGGTTGGGGCAGAAAGGGATTTCTCTGTCTTCTCCTCAACCTCCCTCCCATTAACATTGAAAACATTGCTGTGGAACATAGTAGAAAACCAGGCCCAGATTTTGATTGAGGCACTAACTCATCAAAGATATTATGTCTAGGAGGAATAGAAATAAAAGGGAAAAGGCCAAAAAAAAAAAAAAAGAGAGAAAGGATGCTAGGACACTGCAGTGTCAGAGGTGTGTGACTTGCTAGATGTATCCACTAATAAAAATCAGTAATAGCTAACATTTTTATAGGGGCTATTATTATCCTCATTTTACAGATGAGGTAAAACTGATGGCAGACAGAAATGAAAAGACTTGACTCACAGCCACATAAGTAATGCAGGTCAGAAGATGGATTTGAATTCAGGTCTTCCTGGCCTCTAGTCCTGGTACTCTATTCAACTATTCCACTAGCTGTCCTAAGTTTCTCTTCTCGAGTATAGTGTACTCTGTGAGCATGCCCCTTTTCCCCACTGATGCTGTGTTTATTTGTGTGCTACCTACTGATTGCTTCCCTACTGTCTACAGATATCCTAATATCTTCCACATCCTCAAAAAACTTCCTTGATCCATCCATTCCCTCTAGCTCTCATCCATATATCTCCTCCCTTTTGTGGGTAAGATCTTTGAGAAGGCTATTTATAATGGGTGCCTTGACTTAATTTCCTTTAAGATTCTTTTTTAACTCTTTGTAGTCTGGTTTCCTACCACATCATTCAACAGAAACTACTCCTTCTAAAGTTACAAATGATCTCGATCTCTCTCTCTCTCTCTCTCTCTCTCTCTCTCTCTCTCTCTCTCTCTCTCTCTCTCTCTCTCTCGGTGAAGCAACTGGAGTTAAGTGACTTTTGCCCAGGGTCACACAGCTAGTAAGTGTCATGTGTCTGAGGCCAGATTTGAACTCAGGTCCTCCTGACTCCAGGGCCGGTGCTCTATCCACTGTGCCACCTAGCTGCCCCTACAAATGATCTCTTAATTGCCAATTCTAGCAGTCTTCTCTCATCCTCATCCTTTTAGGACCTCTGCAGGCTTTGGCACTGTCAGTCCACTCTCTTCTCCTTGATATTCTGTTCTGTTTACATTTTTGTGACATTACTCCCTCCTGGTTTTCTAACTGACCACTACTGGGTTTCCTTCATTGGATCTTCATCCAGGGTCTCACTTCTAACTCAAGGCTCTGTCCTGGGACTTCTCTTTTTTCCTTCTTTACTATTTTGCTTTGTGATCCCATCAGTTTCCCATGGATTTAATTTTCATCTCTATTACATGTGCATGACCAAAAGTAGGTACTTAATAAATGTTTACTGATTGCTTTTTAGATCTACTTGTCCAGCTATAACTTCTCTCTTGATCTCTAGTTTTCACTTCTCCAACCTGTTTATTGGATATTTCAAAACGGACATTCAAGAGCCATCTTAAACTCAACATATCCAAACTGAACTCATCTTTTCTCCCAAACTCCTTTCTCCCCAACTTCCCTATTACTACACACATCTTCCCAGTCATCCAGGCTTGCAACCTAGGTATCATCCTTGCCTAGGTATCAATCCCACCCCATATTCAATCAGGTGTCAAGTCCTATCATTTCTACCTTTCTTATACTATTGAGTTAAAGTCTTTGCTTTAAGTTAATTGTGTTCACTGACAGATTCTTTTCTTTTTTGTTTAGGCAATTAGGTTAAGTGACTTGCCCAGGATCACACAGCTAGTAAGTGTTAAGTGTCTGAGGGTCGGAATTTGAACTCGGGTCCTCCTGAATCCAGGGCTGGTGCTCTATCCACTGCGCCACCTAGCTGCCCCAACTGACAGATTCTTAATGGGGAATAAGTGGTTACAACTTGTGAACTATGTTTTTTGTTGGAGTGTGGACCTAATAGGTTGCCTTCAGTTTGATGTGTAGGCTCTTTTGGTGGAACCCAATCTATGAGTTACAAATCAGAGAGTGGACTCAGAGGTACACTTATTGGAGATAAGGATATCTGAAAAAGATGGATTTAAAATGAAGAGAAAGGAGAGGTTTGTTAGAGCAAAGAAAAGGATGGTAACAAATGGACAAGGAGGGATGGAATCAAGAAGAAAAGAAGGGAAATTAAGGGCACACGTAGGGGGGTTTGGCTCGGTAAAGAAGGCCAACTTATCCTCTGAGATAGGATAGAAGGAAAAGAATTAAAGGAAAGAACCTGAGTTAAGTAACAGAGGTCGGGGAGGGGAGGAGAAATGGAAAGAGATAATGTCAAATACCTCAATCTTCTCTGTAAAGCAAGAAGACAAAGTCATCCATTGGCATGTGACAAAGACATGGATGGAGAATGCAAAGGGGTCTGGAAGAGCATTGTAGAGGATGTGGGTAGAATATCAATAAAAGACGAGTAAAAGGATTTCATTCAACATCAAAGGGCCCAACAGAGGTCTGAAAGTTTAATTTGCAGCAGACCAATTCAGCTGATTTCATTACTTTCTGCCACAGTGCTCAGTGGTAGTAACCACTCAGGCAGCATGGCCCAAGGGTATGTCATTCCCATTACTTCCCTTGGAAGCAGTAAATGTAGGAAATTAAGCCAGGGGTAAAGACAGCTCTGATATTGGGGATCTCAAGGTAAGTTCTTACAGGTTCCAGGCCACGGCTGCAGAACTAGGGGATTCCCATCATTCAGAGTGATCACAGGACTTTGTTCCTTCTCATCCATCTTGGTTTGTTTACCTCCTGATGTCCTGTAGGCTCTGGCTTCAAGGAGGCTTGGCCTGTGTCTTTTGAGGAGAGGTGAGAACTCTGCTAGTCTCTTTCTGTCTCTGGAACTGAACCAGGCAAAATGGACTCTTCTGGTCAGATCACAAAAGTAGGCAGTTAGTAATGAAACTAGGTCCCGGACTTCACCAGCTGTCTGATGTCTGATAGCGTGGCCTCCTATCTCCATCCCCCTCTCAAGCAACCACACTAGAGAAAGATAGCAGTCTCTAACACTGGCATTAAGTAGGTAGAATTAATTAATAGAGGTTAGAATGCTGGAGGGAAATAGATAAGTAACTAATTAAAGGTCACATAGCTCCAAAAACATAATCAGGATTAATTGATCTGCTATTGTACTTACCATTTACTTAAAAGGTCTGAAAATCTATAGTCTATCCTTTTAGAAATTATTTTCCAAGCATTACTATAATTACAGTAATTGTATTATACTGTGTATAAATATAATTTACCTTTTCCTGCTTGCATAGAAAAAGTTATCAAATAGAATTAGTTATATAACTGAAGCTATATTAGTTAGCATTCTTCACTCACCCCTACAAGGACTGACATAGAGGTAACAGTTCAAAGGCCTGTGTCAGACTCATCCTTCCCATCTGTTTTTAAGTTATCAAAGGAGTGTGAAAATCAAATGGATTGTATAAATTACTTATCCATGTAAAGAGGAATGAAAACAAGAAGAGAATATCAGTTAAAGGAAGGACTGTTCTTCAGATATAATAATCAGCACAGGAGAGGATGAGTTAATGTCATTTTCCTGAAGTGACTCTTTTCTCATTGAAAGCACACCTTGTGTCAGCAGTCTCAGTGTTTGCCTTTTAGAAAGCTAAGACATATGTAACCAGAGTAAGCATAAATCTTCAGACATGATGCAGATTTTGAGTTAATTGGCATTACAAACTCTTAGTGTGATAACTCATGATTGGCATTGATGGGTATGACTTTTTCAAGGAAGACAAGCAAAGACTATTAAGAATGAATTGTATATCCAAGATCTATATTGTATTTTGGCTACAAAATCCAAATGTTGCAAAGTTACAGAAAGGCTCTGGGTGTTTGAGGTGAGGGATGAGCAAGGCTACAGTGAGGTCTGCTAAATATCTGATCAGGAAGTGGATAGGCATAATAAACTAGCCATGTGCTCAGTTTTCATAAATTGTATAGCAATCTGTTTCATATATTCTGAGACAGATTCAAAAAAATAAAGCATACTTCTAAGAAGTCTTTGAAACAGGAATATCTTTTGACAAACCATAAATCCTGATTGCTGGCTCCTGAAAACAGTCACAAAGTGGCCCATACAAGGATATGTCACCAGATAGGACTATCATTGAAATCCTACTTCTGGGTTGTCGTATGCAAGTGAGGCTATAAAGTATTGAATGTGGACAAAAAGGCAAAATGTTAGCATGGAGCCAGGTCAAAGAGGACAACAATGGTCCCCCTTGCCACATCTCTGTGGTCAGGACTTCATGTTGCTTACTGAAAACCCTCCATGGTTTGGGGAATGAGCAGAGATGGCTCACAGCTGCAAAGGAGGTGGGAAAACAAGCCAAGATCAAGAAAACCAGGAATATGGGTCATGGAACTGAAAGGGCCAGAGTCAGGAGTCGTGTCAGGAAGTGGAAGCAAGGTCCAAAAGGAGGATCACAATAAGGTCCCCAGAGGAGGTTAGCAAGAGGAGAGGTTGGGGTTCAGGCTACAACAGAGAAAGTATCAGAGCAAGCAGCAGGACTGGATCTTGTGATTTCAATTTGCCACACTCAGTTGCTCAGGGGGCTCATGCATGTTCAGCCATGTGCAGTTGACCCCACCCTCTGGCTTCCTCTGAAGTCCCTTTAGCTGGAGAGCTCCCACAGCCGCCGCCTTGCTTCTTCTTCTGGGTAATGTCCAATTCTAAGGAGCAGTAGACAAGGCATGCAAAAGGACTTATGAGGAAAGACTCTGATGGTGCCAAATGAAATCCAGTGGGAATGTAAGAAGAGCACTTGCAAATACAGAGTTGTGCCCAGCCTTCTGGGACTGTTCAATACAGAAATCCCCACAGGTTTCAGGGTGGGAGGCTTAAAACCACATAAAGTGAACACACAGATACACACACATGCACCAAACCCCAAAAGTAATTCAGGCCCTTTATGCCACTGCACCCCAGCACAAGGGTTACACAAACAATATCTTGCAAAACTTGACTTGGCCTAAAAATGAACTTATTCACATTCCCTCTAATAATTTAGCTACTCTCCATATTTCATTTAACGGCAACTAGGCAACTCCCCATCAGGACTACAGCTGGTTCGAGTCACCCACTCCTTGAAGCATCATTACAAGGTCAGAGCTGGGATCCTGCTTCACTTCAGAGGTACCTACAGATAGAAATCAAGCTACATCTGCCTGACTTCTATAAAGGTTCCCTTGGGTGCCTATTCTAGGTCCCTTGTCCTTGAACTGCTATCAGTCAGAATTACCCTCCCTTTCTCCTTTAGCCCACTTCTGACTCCTCAATCTAATGCACTTCTCACCTTTACTCTAAGACCTGTGGTTATACGTCACTTGAGGGTAGTGAAGGAGGAGGTGAGAAGCAAGAGTGAACCTCATGGCTGTTCCTCCCTTCTCTTCCTTCTCCCTCCCCCCACTGCAAATCCTCAGCTATAGTCATGGGTGCACGTATTGGTTATCCTCTGTCACAAGCTCAGTTACCTTTCCCTGCACTCATCTCCACCATATTTAGACTCTCCATCCACATCCTGGGGTCAGCCTGGATGATGCAATGCCCAGGATAACTGGTCTGCTTCTTCTTCAGAAAATGAATCTTGGGATTTTTTTTGTTTCATATAAGAGCTTTATTAGTGCCCATGCACAACTTTCTATATAGGATTTAAGTGGGGAGAAAAAAGTAGATAGAAGTTAGAGGAAGGAGCATTTAATTCCCGTTATCCAAACTTACATTCCCAGAAGAATATAAATTTGTTGATGATAGGAACCTCTCATTTTATATTTTATTACTCAAAACCTAGCACAATGGCTGACACACAATAGTGCTTATGAATGGCTATTGAATAAAAAAATAGAAAGGCCCTGTTATTTCAAGCTAATTTTGGGGGCCCCAAGAAAGGAGGAAAAAAAGGGGGATTAGCTGGGGAGCCACCCTAGATTTTAAGTGTTGGAAATCCATTATCCCTAAAGTTTCTTACCTTTGAAACTCAAATACTTTCCCCAGTTCTACCCAATTCCTTTCATTGTCAATAGAGTGGTGAGTATGGAATCCTGACCCCTGATTGTAGAGTAGGAAAAATGGGTTTCCTGGTCTCCCAAGTTGCAAGTCTGAATGAATTTCCTATAGAAACATTGTAATGGTGGTTATTGGAGCAGCTAGGTGCACAGCTGAAAAAAGCCCTGGGTGTGGTCTCAAATGTGATTTTAGACACTTGTAGCTATGTGACCCCTGAGAAAGTCACTAAACCCTGTTTGTCTCAGTTTCCTCATCTGTAAATGTGCTGGAGAAGGGAAATGGGCAAATCATTATCTTTGCCAAGAAAACCCCAAATGAGGACACGAAGACAACATGAGGACAACTGAACAACAACAAAAAAGTGGAGATTAAGTTCCTTATTCATTTTTGTAGAGGGCTTTCTTCAGCTACCTTTAGGGGTTAAGTAGGTTTTTGTGGTCTGGCCTGGGAATTTAACCATGATGTGTAACATAGTTTCTAAGGGGAAATACCTTCCAAGTTCCAAACTGCTGACTTAAAGATTTTTCAAACAAAACCTGTTGGCAAGTCAGGGACTGCCTGTACTACTTACTAACTTTCCTCCCCAGGACTGGCCTCCCACTGCAGGAAAGAGTTTTTGTTGTTGGAACCACTTCCTATATTTAGTCATGAATTCAGTAAACATTTAAGTGTAGAGCACTGTACTAGGACTTAGGTGCTAGGTTCTAGGGGAAATGGGGTAAGACCAGGTTCCTGACTTCAAGAAGCTTGAGAAATGCTTATACCCTTTTATAGTGTGCTCCTTGCTTTACTTCTTACAACCTTGTTTAGTTTCTGTATTGTTAAGGGCTAAAATTCTAGCTAGTCTGTCTAAAATATCCAATGAGTGGTCACCAATAAATTATAAGCTTTAGCAAGAGTTAGACTTTTAAGCATTTATTAAGGAGAATAAGAATTTGGTAAAGAGAGAAAGGCCTAGATTCCTATCTATTAAAGGGAGAGCGCATTTCTAGCTCCCTTCTCCACTGGAGTCCTCAGGAAAGAGTCCGAGAAAGAGCCCCCCCCCCCCCCCGTCTCTTCCTTCTTCCTCCCACAAGCAGATGTCACTTCCTGCCGCCAAAGAAAAGACTCCTGGTCTTGCCCTCAAAGACCTTCGCTTCATGGGCGGAACTCTTCTACAGTAAATCTCCAGCAGGTGGCGTCATTCCAATTGTTACAGTATTTAACATGGTTTACTGGCAGAACTGGTCCTGTGCAAAATTCTTCAGTGGATCAAGTATGTCTTATATGCCCCATGGCTTCCATTTTATATGCCTTTTTTCTTCCTTGGTGGTGTGTTACTTTTGTATATCTCTCAGTGCTAAATAAATCGCATCATGTATAGTAGACAACAAATACTTAGTCAATGGATGGATGGATGGATTAATGAATGAATGAAAATACACTATTGATGGATGATGAGACCTACTTGACCTCTCTTAATATGTCACTTTGGGGCCTTATTTATAAAATGAGAGTGGAATTAAATAGGTTTCCTGTATTCTAGTCTGTCCAGTACTACTCCCATGAGTGGAGAAAATGTTGTGCTAGTGTGAATTCTCTGTAAATGAGAGAAGCATAGTGGAGAACATTTTGGGAAGAGAGGCAGCTTGGGGTCAGGAATACATTAGTTTGAATACCACCTCAGTATATACCTATTAGCTGGAGGATTTAAGTGGGTAAATCATTTAACCACTCAGTCTCAGTTTTCTCATCTGTAAAATGGGGATAATAATGATACTTCACCTCACAGGAATGTTGCATGAAATGAAAAATGAAAAAAATGTGTATAAGGTGTTTTGCAATCCTAAAAGCATTATATGTGTTAGCTATTATGTGCGGTGTGGTAAAAAACAGCATACTACTGAAGCGGCTTTTGAAGGACCGCCCTTTTGGGGAGGAGACCGTGATGAACAGCCGTTGCGCCTGTGGCTGCCCGGGAGAGGCAATGGTCAAGCACATGATACTTCCGGGACGCCAACTGGGTAGTAGAATGAAAGTTGGGTCTCTGTCTCGTTCACAACTAGTGGTGATGGCGTGCTTTGGTGATGGGCTCTGGTTCTCGGCTGGCAGGCAGTTTTGGGATTCAGTGAGTTTTTATAAAAGAATATAGACTAAGCTTAGATCTAAGACTATTCTTTTGTATTTCTACTTTCCTATTTCCCTAATTGTATCACCTGTTTGTTGTCTAAACAATAAAGGCCAATCTCTCACTGATTAAAAACTCAGAGGCTTCTTTTCTTACTGGTCTGGGAGATATATGAAGGGAAAAGTTAAAGGGGGAGTTTAATGCTCTTATATCCAATTTTAAATCTCACAGGGGGAAGATCAATGGAGGGAGAGACAAGATGATATGACATTAGACTATGTTATATACCACTAGATGTTGATTGGTGGCTGTTGTCCTTCCTTTCTTGAAGAAGACCAAAACAATATCATAGTATGGGGGTTTAATGTTGTTAAAGATTAATTGTTATTTGAGGTTTTTATGCCTTGGCATGCACTGGCCTAGGGCTCCACAAACCACATGGTGCTACACCCACTGGTTGTAGCATTGCATGGCCTGGCATCTCAAATAATCACTACTCACCGATGCCTACATGGGCCTGGCAATATTATAATGATTAGAAGCCTAGTGAGGGCAGTCTTGTGACTATCAGAGCGGCCATCCCATTGGCTGGGGCTGTATGGGATTTTCTGGGATTGGGGAGGAGAATTGGGCATTCTAGCTGGAAGCTGGAAGGTGAGGGGTGTTCTGCTGCGTATTCTCAGCTGATTCCTGGGCGTGGTATTTTCTCAGGTTGTATAATTCCCTTTCCCCCATTTTATTTCCTTTCCCTTGATCCTATTGATTTTGTTTGGTGGTTTTTTTTTAAGTTCATTCTTGTTAAAATAAATCCTGTTCTGTTTTGAGGGAGGCTGCTGGTCTCCTTCCTTGTCCCAATATTTCAGCGAGCCACTTAGCTAACACTCCCCAATTAAAAATTGGTCCCCCACAATGTACAGTGTGGCTGGCTGTGGCTATTAGACCAACATGAACTCTGGAGATTTTAACCACAGGTCAGACACAAATGGTCTGTATGAACATTTAGGATAGAGATGTCTCTAAATTTGTACTCTCACATTTCTTTTGAGCTTTCAATTCCATTTTGCTCATGGAGTATAGAGCCTTCTTTGATAAGGGCACATCACGCTTGGTGGTCCTGTGCCAGGGTCTCCCATGTTTCACAATCAGTACCAAAATTCTTCAGAGAGACCTTGAGAGTGTCTTTGTAACATTTCTGACCTCCATGTGAACACTTGCCTTGTGTGAGTGCTCCGTAAAAGAGTGTCTTAGGCAAATGTACGTTTGGCATTAAAATAAAGTGACCAGCATATCAGAGTTGCATTGTCTGAAGTAAATTTTGATTGCTTGGCAGTTCAGCTTGAGAGTGGACCTCAGTGTCCAGTATCTTATCTTGCCAGGTGATCTTCAGAATCTTCCAAAGATAATTCAAATAGAAGTGTTCCATTTTGTGGCATGATGCTGGTAGACTGTATGAGTTTCACAGGCATACAACAATGAGGTCGGCACAATGGCTCTGTAGACCTTCAGTTTGTTAGGCAGCCTAATAGGTATATTATATTCTCTCCCACACTTTCTTTCAGAGCCTCCCAAATGCTGAGCAATCTATGGCATTTTTTGTATCTACTTCATCATTTATATGTACATCCCTGGAATGCATATTGCCAAGGTAAGTGAACTTAACCACAGCATTAAAAATTTTCCATTTGCTGTAACCGATGGTTCCACATATGGATGGTACAGTCCTGGCTGGTGGAGCACCTGTGTTTTCTTGGTGTAAATTGTTAGGCCAAAATTAGCACAAACAACAGAGAATAGATCCATACTTTGTTTGTTGAAGCTGTTTGAGGAGCATTAGATAACAGAAAAGGTAGACAAAGTTCTCTTGTTTTGCCTTTATTTTTTCTTCTAAGGAGTGTCTAGAAAGAACAGAACCAAAATGGCCAATACAAAAGTTAAGATCAAGACAAGTAGGGGCATAGTAGGAGAGCATCAGGTTGCTCTTAATGTTTTCAAGTCACCATTTCCTATTTATCAACCAGCTGATCAATCAATGTTTAATAAGCACCTACTACATTACAGGAATGGAAAAAAAGAAATGATCTCTACTCTCAAAGAGCTTGATTTCTATTGGGAGAGACAACATGTCCATATATAAGGCAATAGAGAACAAATATAATACATAATAAAAACAAAATGAATACAAGGAAAGAAGGGAAGAAACTAGCAGTTGAGGTGATCCAGAAAGCCTTCATTAGTAAGATGCTGGACTGGGGAGGTGATAGTCTTTGTATTCTAGAAAACACAGAACATTGTGTTCAGATCTGATAAAAAAGTTTTTAAAAAGACTTTGGTAAACTAAAGGGCATTCAGAGGAGGGCAGCAAGTATGGTAAAAGGCTTTAAGATCATGCCATGTGAAGAACAATAAAAGTAAGGATGGTTAGTCTAAAGAAGAAAAGTTAAGAGTTAAAGGACCTCAATAGTACTTTGAAAGATTATATGGGCAAAAGAACCTTCTTTTGGACTGCTTGGCAGTTCAGCCCTGTATCAGGGGGGCAGAACCAGGAAACAACAGTGAAGGTATAGAAAGGCAGATTTTGCGTCTCATATTAATGTCAAATAAAACTTGCTAACAGCTAGATCTATCCAAAAGTGGAGTGACTGCTCCAGCAAGTATTGGACTACTTACCCCCAGAATTCTTCAAGCAAATTGTGGATGAGTATTTGTCATTTAGGATAGATAGGATTCACAGATTGGAATATATTAGAGATGAAGATTTAGGGCTGGCAGGGGCATTAGAGATCATTTTGTCTAATCCCTGTGGTTTTATAGCTGAGGAAACTTAGACTTAGGGGGTGAAATAATTTGTGACAGTCATGCACGTATTAAGTGGGATGCCAGGATTTGCATCCAGGTCTTCTGACTCCAAATTCAGTTCTCTTCCACTTCATAAGCTACTCCCTTTGGACACCGCTCAGCTCTGAGATACTGTAATTATACCTCCTCCATTTGTTAGGCTAAGATATAGTGAGGTACTCTGCTGAGGAGGTGGTCAGGAATATTCAAAAAACCATGAAGTTTATGAGCCTTGATAAGACCTATAATTCTGAATTGTGGCAGACCACCTCTGTTCTACATAAGGCTTGTCTTCCTTGTCTTTTCTGGAAACTTCTGGAATGCAAAATTCTCTGTTGGATTCAGTCAGGCCTCCCCTTGACAATAACTAGTGTTTTCCTTCTTGTAAAATTGGAGATGGAAAACCAACTAGATATAACTTATGAGAGGCAGCTAGGTGGCCCACTAGAGAGAGTGCTAGACTTGGAGTCAGGAAAATGAGTGCAAGTCTTCTTTCACACATGTACTGGCTTTGTGCCCTCTGGCTTGTCACTTACTTCAATTTCGCAGTTCCTCATCTGTCAAATGGAGATAATAAGAGCACTTGCCTTATAGAATTATCATGAAGATTAAAGGAGATAACACACATAATAGAATTCTAGCTACTAGCAAGAATACACTACCGCCCAATAAAATCCATGACCTTCAACTACATCATTGAGCTTCCTTGTTATGGGAATGATGGGAACTCAGTTATTCCAAACATTTGGTGGAGTGTTAAGAATATGATGGAACTAGATATGCCAGATCTCTTTAAAGGACCATTGTTGATACATTCCTTTTTTTGCTATGACCAGAAGACCAGAGCATCTAGGACTCCAGTAACTGATCCAATCTAATTGGTGACTGAACTGGTTTTATCTCCTCCTTCCAATAACTGAGACCATGTGGTAGTCTTTGTCCTAAATCCCTTTTTTTCTATTGCTCCTTCCTTTAGGTATTTTATTTTAGGTGTTGGGCCCTTGTATAAGTTGAATTAGTCATAATAACTGCTAAATACTTTAAATTACTGTCTTTTTCTGAAAGCCTCTTCTAAGATCTATTCCTATTTATATGTATTAAGGCAGCAGGGTCTTGATTTACACTAATTCAATGTCTGTTCACTGAAGAAAGGTGAGCTTCTTCTCCTTGCTTAATCAATGAGAAGGAAAATAAAAGTAAGTGAGTTAACCACTGGGTAAAAATCAAAGATCATCAAATCAGGAGCTTAGATCATGTTGGGAACTTCTTGGATAAAGCCAGTCTCAGTGAAGGTCCTTAGAGTTATAGCCTTAGTCCCAGGGAACACAAAACTTAATGGCATCTAAGGCAGAAGAAGGAGGAGGCAAGGTGATCACCAGACTGTAATCTGGTCAAGAGTATTTTGTTCAAATTAGACAAACTAGAAATAAAGAGAATGGGGTGAAGGGAGAAAGGAAAGAAAGAGAAGGGAGGAGAGAGACAGGTGACAGAAAGAAAAGGTCAAAGACAGTAGGGGAGAGGGGAGGAGGAGAGAAAAAACTTACTTTTAGAAGGCAGAAAAATGAGATTTCCAAAAGGAAGGTGAGGGAAAAAGTGACTTAAGCCTCTTCTGGACAATAACTTTGAAGATCAGAGAGGAAGGAGCTTTTTTTCATCTGAGAGCCATGTTTGGAATTAGATTGGCCTTCTTCACGTCCATGGCTAGTGCAAGAGACAAAAGGAGAAGCTCACAAGAAAAAAGTGAATAGGAGGGGCGCGGAGGGGAAAAGGATATGGAGAGAGCAATTTTGTAGGTTCTTATATCTAGACTTGGAGTTAAATGAAGCAAATTCCAGAAGGCTGAGACATCAATAGTCTTGCAAAACTGAAGAAGCTTCTGAGGTTAAGACCCAGCAGAATGGAGCCAATCAAGGAGGAAAAAGGAACTAATCAGAGTAAGGCCTAGCTCTTTGTTGTTATCATGTCAGATCAGGATTAATTTTTGAAACTGCTGTAAGTTTGTGGACTTCCACCTTATTGATTGTACTTCCTTTCCTGCCCTTCAACCCCAGTATATATTTCCCTGAGATGTGTAGTAATTAACACCTAAAAACCCCCAACATGTAAAAAAGGGCTGTATGCTATTTTGGGGAAGGAGGACAAGGAAAAACAGGAAAAATGACCAAGTTTGCTCTTGCAGCCAGGTGGTGGGCAACAAACCCTATGAACCCAGTTCAGACAGGAGATGAACTAATAAAGGGGGAAAAACTCAACACGGGGCACTAGTAAGCCCTAAGGGATTGTTGATAGACAAAAAGAATGGCATTCTACAAATTAGTGAAATGCTCTGGGCTCATGACATCACAGCAATATCAGGTCCTAGCTTCTATAATTCCATAATGACCAGATTGACTCTGACCCCTGGGAGGATACAAACATGGTCACATGGGGTCAAAGTTGACAATTTATTGCCATTTACCCCCTTTTTTTTCCTATTACTCTCCTACATTGTCCAAAATTTGTTTTACTTCCCAATCGCACCTTCTCTTTCCCATCCCATATCGATATTTAGGATCAAACACTTTTAGTTCTATTTAAAAATGGATGACATTCATCATTACCTCCCTTCCCTGTCTTCTCCTTTAATGAATACTCCTCATTTCATCATTTGTCCATAAACCAAAGAATTTTTTAAATTGAAAAATAAATATTTGAGTATAAAATTGTTTACAGTTTTTCAGTAACTAGACCTTGTAGTTTAAATGGCACCCCAGATAATCAGAATAGCTCCCTGTTAGCTTTATTTTTTCTAATTTGATCATACTATAATGATCATCAAAATGGTAAATTAGTAAAAGTTCTATACATGATCTATAGCAAGTTTAATAAATACAGCTCCCATTTTAAATTTCAACTATTTTTGAGATGAGCAGAACCAGAAGAACATTGTACACAGTATCATCAACATTGAGTGTTGATCTACTGTGATGGATTATATTCTTCTCACCAATGCAATGATACAGAAGAGTTCCAGGGAACTTGTGATAGAAGAGGATCTCCAAATCCAGGAAAAAAAAAAAAAGAATTGTGGATTGGAGTAGATGCTGAATGAACCATACTATTCTTTTGTTTTTGGTGGCTGACGTTTTTTCTATTTTGAGGTTTTTCGTCATTGCTCTGATTTTTCCTCTTATGACTAATGCAGAAATATGTTTAATGTTATTATGTATATATATATATATATATATATAAAACCTATATAAGATTACCTGCTGTCTAGGGGAGGAGGGGAGGGGAGGAGAAAAATCTGAAATTGGAAAGCTTGTAAAACAAAAGTTGAGAACTATCTTTACATGTAACGGGAAAAAAATAAAATACTATATTAATTAAAAAAAATTTCAACTATTTTCCAAAAGTTTGTAAGTTAATTGTTTGAATTAGTACATTTTCCCATAGAAAGCAACTTAATGGTGGAGTAGAGAGAGTGCTAGACTTGGAGTCAGGAAAACTTAAATTTAAATCCTATCTTAGACACTTAATAACTGTATGACCCCGAGCAAGTCACTTTCTCTCTCTCCTGCTCAGTTTCCTCATCTTTAAAATGAGGATAATAGGAGCATTTACCTCATGGGGAGGGATCAAATGAGCACTATGGAAATCTTAAAGTACTCTTTAAATGCTGGCTATCTTAGGAGCAATACTATAAATGATGGTTATTCTCCAGATTAAATCACAGAAAGATTTTCAACCCATAATATAGCTGAAATATTGAACATGACAATAAAAATATTGTTGAAGAACTTTGATTATGCATTTGCAAATCACAGTTCCACAGAACTGAAGATAAAGAATGCTCCTCATCTCCTGAAAGAGTAGTTGACTCAGGGTGCAGAATGAGATATATCATCTATCTCTCTCTCTATATTTTTGGTCATCTATATATTTTTAAATACATTTTGTTTAATTATTCATATTTGTTACAGGTGTTTTTGCTTTGTTTTTTATGAAGGGGTGGTAAGAGGGAAAGAAAATAAATGTTTTTTAATTTAAAATAGTTTTAAAACAAACTTTTAAAATGGAATAGTGGTATTTGATAAAATAGAAATGTCAAAGACTTGAAGAAAGATGTTTCTGAAAAATTCAACTTTAATTATTTTTAAAGTTAAATAAAAATTTTAAACTTGAATTCTTGGGCTTGAAGAAAAGTAGGTTTTCTGAGAGGGAAATGAACAGATAATATTTCTAAAAATTCTGAAGGTGACTTCAGTACTCCTTCCAGTATTTTCAAGGTGGAATTTGCTAGTTCTTTATGTGTAATTTCTCGTCAATATTTCTTGTATTCCTTTTGCCTAATATGTGTATGAAAAGCACTTGTCTTGAGCTCTTTTCTTCTTCTTCTTCTTCTTCTTCTTCTTCTTCTTCTTCTTCTTCTTCTTCTTCTTCCTTACAAATGAAAGAGAGGAGGAAAGAAGGAAGAAGAGAAATTTTCTTAAGGTGATCAGATAATTAGAAGACTGGGGAAGAGAGAGTAATTTTAGTATGGGAATGGAAAAACAATATACAACCAGTCATTCCCATGTATGGGACATTTCAAAGTTAATTTTCATAACCTAGATTCTCAACAGAAAGAAGTTAGAAGGAGGAGACCTTTTATTTTGATGATACATATCAGGTTTTTTTGTATAACATATTTGCTAGCTTTCACTTAACCACTTCCATCACATGATTATTTTATTTGTTGGAATTTTCAACAGGGCATATTCAGGAAATCATCAGATTGTAGTTTCCTGTGACTGCATTCAATTTTTTTTTTTGGTGGGACAATGAGGGTTAAGTGACTTGCCCAGGGTAACACAACTAGTAAGTGCCAAGTGTCTGAGCTCAGATTTGAACTCAGGTCCTCCAGAATCCAGGGCCAGTGCTTTATCCACTGCGTCACCTAGCTGCCCTGCATTCAATTTAAAGAAAGGAATTGAAAACCAAAAAAAATGTGATTATCTCTATTTTACTTGGAGGAAGGTGAATTCTATGACAGAGGTGGCGGAAGTGAGGCATTGCTTGCATTTTCCAGAGTGCTTGAGTTCAGAGAGCAATGCTTCTTTGGGAGAAGTTCTCGAGATTCTGTTTGCCATAAGACAACCAGCCTGGGCTGGTTGTATTTTTGACCCACCTGATGATCCAGTTGGAGATCAGAGATCCAGGCACTACATAAAGAGGAGCTGGCTAACCTTTAGTCTGGCCATGCTAGGGGGACTAATGCATATTTTTCTGCATTTCAAAAGCACGAGACTTGGAGAAACTGTTTTTCTATGCTACTCTGGTATTCAGAAATCAGGATGAGGTTGCATTCATTCAGGCATGGATATTGAGATGTTTTTCTATTACTTTGCTATCCCAATTAATATTTCATTATCTTAATGTATGGTTTCTGCCTAGTCTATTAGTAAATTGTAAGCTGAATTTAGATGACCTTTAGAAGTTCCTAGGAAATTGGGTGGGGGCTCAAGATAGATAAAACAAATTATAATTATCCAAAATATTCCCACTTTGAATCCTAATCCATAGGAATCCAGAGCCAAGTGGGAAAAGGGTTACACAAATTTTAAAGAGAAGGCAGTTACATTGAAGCTGGTATTCTGAAAGATAGGAAGCTTTCCAACTGCTCATAGCAGTTAGAGCTGGAAGAGACATTCAAGATAACCTAATCTATCCCTCTCATTTTACATGTGAGGGAGCTGAGGCCCAGAGAGGTTAAGTGATTTGCAGGTAATAAGCAGTAGAGCTAAGATTCCAATCCAGGTCTTCTGACTCCAAAGCCCCGTGATCTTGCCACTCCATTACAGCTCTCTCTGATACCTGGGCTGAGTCTAGGCAGAAGCTTCCCATTTTGCCTTGAAGTGTTATGAATTCTATGAACATCAGACATATTCAGCTCTAAGCATAAAAATGCATTCCAAAGGGAAATATAAATTATTCGGGGGTTATCTGTCACGTTGGATTATCTATGCTGCTGCCTCCCTCCATTAGTGTTGCTAATTGAGAATTGACTGTAACTACTGAAGAGCTAAAATATGTCCATGACCGGAAGCTAAGACAGTATCACAAAGGTGGGGTATGTGTGTGTGGAAACACGCTGTCATTTTATTCCACTTTGCAGATCTATCTTAAACTTGTTCCATGTGATGTCCAGGTAATGAAGGATCACTTCAGTCCTGTAAAACTGTAAATACCAAAGATTAAATGCTCTACATTTCTATGTAGCAAGGGCTGATTGGAGAGTTTTGTACAACTGGTGAGAGTCTGAACTATCTTCACACATACCAATTGCTGACCTGGTGTGAGATTCTAATACAAATTGCCAGAGTATTATTTATTATACTATGCTACAGCCAAAAAGCTTAGAAACTGAGCACTTTATTGGCTATCCAGATTCCATGGAGCTGAAATATTGCCAGGTAGAGCAAACTGCTTTGCTCGTTGTCCCTTTTCAGGAGGATTCAAGCCAACTTGATCAATCGCTACTGTCCTTTTATTAAACTGGAGGAGCAGAGGGTGATTTCCTGGTTGAGCCATCAAACTATATAGGTTAATGTTCCTGGTCTCTGGCCAAATCGCCTTATACCCTCACTTCTTGCTACATATATGTATGTGTATATAACATATAAGCACATGTTTATGTACATATGCATATCAATCTATAGATAGATACATTTTGTATGTTGGGGGTGTAGACTTCAGATTTCATCAATGTAGGGAATTCTGGTATGGGGATTTCCTTTTCTGTTAACAGATCAGCAAGACAGCTATAACTTGTGGTTTAAAAGATGAGTCAGTCTGGAGTACTAACAGGTTTACTAACTTGCCCATAGTAGTACTCCTAGTAGATGTCAGTGGCAAAATGGAGTGAAGGTCTTCCTCACTTTCTGGTCAGCTTTTTATCAACTCTGCAACACTGCCTGTGATATATATGGAGACTTCATGAATATATAAATGAGTATAAATAAAAAATATAACATGAATAATATATTTATATTATTTATAGATTTATATGATATAAATATACAATATAAAATATAAATGAATATATTATCTTTATATATAGTCCCTATGCAATGCTGCCTTCCATGTATATATGAAAGGCAGTATTGCATAAGGGTTAGATAGATTATATGTTTGTATTCATAATATTATCTATATTTATAAACAATCCCCATATTCATACTTACAAATATCTATGTGTGTATATGAAGGATGTTTCTACCTTCACAATATCTTTCACATCTGTACTCTTATTTCTACTCATATGGTTAGTACTTTAATCCAAGCACTTATCATCTCTCACCTGAACTATTGCAATAGCTTACTATTTGGTATCTTGTCTTAAGTATTACCCATCTCCAATCTACCCTACAAACAGCTGCCAAAATGATCATGTCATCCCCTGCTCAATAAATTCCAATGGCTCCCAATTACTTCTAGGATCAATTATTAGCTCCTCTGTTTGGCTTTTGAGGTGCTTGAAATTTACATTTTCAACCTTTTTATATACTATTCTCCTTGCACTCACATGCAACACTCAATTTCTTGTCCTCATGCTGTTAGACTATCTCCCATTGAGTTATGAAGCAAGCAGGCATTAATTAAGCATCTATTATGAACTAGTTACTGTGCTAGGCAATGGGGATATAAAGACAAAAATGAAAGGATTGCTGCACTCAAGAAGCTTATATTCTAAATGGAAGAGAATATGTATTAATGTGTCTAGCTAGCTATCATATACATGTATGGGTACATACAAAATACGTAAAATACAGATGCAAATTTATTGAGGAAGGGAAAAAAAGTAGTGGCTAGGCATGGTGGAAGCCAGAAAAGGCCTAAGATATGACTCCTGAAGGATTCCTTCAAGAAGTGATTCCAAGGAGTAATAACAAGGACAGTCAGTGTGATAAGGAACATGTGATTAACAGCAAATAGGCCAATATTGCTAGATCATAGAGGACAAAAGTAATGTGTAAGAAGGCTAGAAAGTTAGGATGAAGTTATGCTATGAAGAACTGCAAATAACAGAGTAGTTAATAGTTAAAAGTCTAAAGACTTTGGGGACTTAGTGCATTTGATCCTAGAAGTGGTAGGGAGGCATTGGAGTTTATTGTGTAGGGTTTGAAAACTTCCCAAGTTCTAAAGTGAAGTGTGTGTGTGGGAACTTCAGGCAGGAAGATCAATTAGGAGACTCAATAGTTTCTTTTTTTTTTTTTTTTTAGTGAGGCAATTGGGGTTAAGTGACTTGCCCAGGGTCACACAGCTAGTAAGTGTTAACTGTCTGAAGCCGGATTTGAACCCAGGTACTCCTGACTCCAGGTCCGGTGCTCTTTCCACTGCACCACCTAGCTGCCCCTCAATAGTCTCTTAATAGTCGCACAATTAATCATAGTGTGAGTGAGAAGAGGTGAGGGTCTAAATGAAGGCAATGGTGGTGTGAGTGGAGAGTACATGTTGGGAATGTGTTCCCTCCTCATTCTCACCTCTCAGAATTCCTGTTTTCTACAAAATTGTGCCCAATTCACCTTCCACCTTCCCTAACCTTCTTCAACTGGTTGAGTTCCCCACCCTCCCAAAATTTTTATTGTATTTATTTTGGACATATTTTATTTATTCTTTGCAGGAAGGAACTTTTGTCTTGGTATCCCCAGCACCTGCCTATCATGGTGTACATAGTAGGTAGTTAATATATGCATATTTATTGATATAAGTCACCGATGTTTAATTTGTAATGTATATTTCCCTTTAAAGATTGTCACCTATTGAGAGTATTTCTTTAACCAGCTCTTCCAGTTTAATCACTATTTTATGTTACTAATGGATTTTTCTCTTCCCCTCCCCTTTTTATGGTTTCATATTTAACTTGCATTTTTTGAGTGTGCAAAAGATTTATTGTGAGGAAAGTAATGAGTATTGGCAACAGGGCAAAGCTGTTGCAACTGTGCATTTCAGTGATATGTGCTATTCAGTGCATGGCAGAAGGTTCCAGGAACCTTTTAAGGACAACTATGTGGATGTTTTGCTAAAGCAAAGACAGGGCAGAGGTTAGTAAACAGCCAATTCAGTGCTAAAAATTTAGTGGAAGGAAAAGGAATAAAAGCTAATAAAAACCTGCCCTTACAAAGGTAACTAAAGTTATCTAATTCATTGGAAAAGTGTCAGTTAACTATGGAAGACAGTTGGATATCAAGCTAAGTATGTGAGTTCATATATTGGGAGCATTTCTTTTTCAGTTTGAACCCCCCACCCCCACCCCAATGAGGTAAATAGTGTTTTTTTTTTCCCTTATTTTCTCTTTTGACCATGAAGTTCTAAGCAGCTCCTAAAAGAAGAGCCATGGGCATAAAAATAGAGTCCAGCAGCAATGATTAGAATAATAAAGTTAATTAAATGCTCTTCATACCTGTGGAAGGTATTAGGCATCCTACCTCTAGGCATGTCTTGTTTTGGGGAGGAATCTTAGAAACAGAATTCCAGAGCTGAATGAAATTTTAGGAGTCATCTTGACAAATGGGCAAGTAGTCATTGAGCCTTTACTTGATTGTCTCCAGTGATGAGGGAATGTTACATTACAAGTCATCTCATTCCATGAGACTTATTTCAGGTCAGATCTTGAGTTTTCTGCAGCCTATGGAATTTCAGTATGACCCCATGGTATAATAGAGGATACAAGGGACTTCCTGAACCATTTTTTTTCCTATTAAGACAAGCTCATTTATCGACTTACTGGTATATGTTTCAGGTTTGGGGTGTTGACTTTTGCTCCAATTTTTTTTTTTTTTGGCAGGGCAATGAGGGTTAAGTGACTTACCCAGGATCACACAGCTAGTAAGTGTCAAGTGTCTGAGTCTGGATTTGAACTCAGGTATTCCTGAGTACTTTATCCACTGTGCCACCTAGCTGCCCTGTTACTCCATTTATTTTTGAAGAGGGTTTACTAAGAAACTATTACAAAAAGTAGGTGAAAGGTCAATGAAAAGGGTCATAAATATAAAGTTGGAAGGAACCTCAAAGGTGATCTAGTTTAACTCTCTCATTTTACAGATGAGAAAGCTGAGACACAAAGAGATTAAGTGACTTGCTCAAAGACAACCAGGTAGCACACCACAGAACTCTAATTCCAAGTTGGATGCCTGACCTCTGTATCCAGCATTCTTTCTACTACACCTCACAGTCTTCTTTAATAGTTTATAAAGGCTCAGGGGGCAGCTAGGTGGCGCAGTGGATAAAGCACTGGCCCTGGATTCAGGAGTACCTGAGTTCAAATCCGACCTCAGACACTTGACACTTACTAGCTGTGTGACCCTGGGCAAGTCACTTAACCCCCATTGCCCTGCAAAAACCAAAAACCAAAAACCAAATAGTTTATAAAGGCTCTTCTAGCTTAACTCAAACTATAGGCTATTTCCTTACTCTTCCTAAAATCTATCTCAGGCTGGACTTTTATATTCATTTAGGTCTAGTTTCATAACCATAGATTTAGACAACTTTCCAGAAACCACTTCCGAAACCCTATACAACACATGGAAAGAAGATCTATGCAGGGACTTCACTTCTGCTATGCCTCAGTTCAATCATTGTAGTCACTTGATTATGTCACTGAGCAGGATTTTGGAATGCTTTTCTTCTACCTTATCACCCCTCCTCCCCCCAATTCACAACCCGAAATAATACATTCACCTATTTGGATCCCCAAACTCTCTCCCCTAGACTTTTTGCCTTGAGCTTCCACTTCCTTCCAGAAGGACTGCATATTCTAGAAGCTGATTACTTGTTCCCTTGCCTCCAATTCTGATTGGTTCACCAGAAGCAGATTCAAATCAACATTACGCCTCAAGGTTCTAACCAACAGGCCTTTAATTAACCTGCCCCTTGTCTAAGATCATAGGGAACAAGAGTCTTCTCTGCTTGTTCTCTCATTCTGAACTTTGCTCTCTAACTTGCCTCTATTGGCTGAGCTAAGCTGAAGGACACATCCAATGGCCGGGAAGGATAGAACACTTCTTTACCTAGTCTTTAGAGGGGAAATCTAATTACTTTCTCATTATAGGGGATCACAAACCACTGGATAGCTCTTGTGGTTTTTTTGTGTTTTTGTTTTTGTTTTTGTTTTTCACTGGATATCTCTTAATATCCAGAACCCCTTCCTCCTAATTGACAAGACCATTACACAGACATTTTTGTGTTACTTCTTGGATAGGCCCAATATAGGAATAATCGCTCTTTTCCTCTATAAGCTACAACACCTTCTAATATAAGTAAGAACCATGTCTTTACTTATCTTTGTATCCTATAGCACTTTAATTTAACAAACATTTATTTAGCACCAATTCTGGGTAGATCAGCAAGGCAAGAAAATTCATAGTTTCATGCCTTTAGAAGGCACTCAAATATTTGTTGATTGATACCTTTCCCTTCCCTACAGGGCTTATTGATTTAATACATAAATCCACCTCCTCATGCACTCTATCTAAATTCCATTGCTCTGTGTATTTCAAATGCTTCTAATTTTCCAGTTTGTGAATACCAAAAATAAACATGGAGACATGAAAGCAAGGATCAGCATACAACTTAATTATTTTTCTTCTTTGCATCTGAACTAAACTATATTTTTCAAGTCTCTTAAGACAGACTGCTTTTAGATGCAAGTTAGTACATTCCAATAACATGGGTAGAGGTTTCTGGCTATGATGGAGCTTTGTTAGGATTTAGGAGAGCTCAGATCCTCCACAAACACCCTAGTAAATCTCTAAAAATACACCAAAAAGAACAATGACAAAGAAAATCAAAGACAATTATCTCTAAGCACCTCCATTCAGAACAGGCTAGTATAAGAAGGCTGCCAGTAATCGGCAGAGACAAGCCAGAGTAGACAGAAGGTATAGCAGACAAACAAGCCAGAACCTCAGCAGGAGACTGAGCCAGCACCCAGTACAAGGACCAGGCAACCTGTGCCCAAGCCACAGCAGAACTAGGTCTAGACCAGCACCCAGGCAAGCCTTGCCCAAACAAGAGGCCGGGCAGCCCACTCCTGAACCATGGCAAGAGTCAGAGGCAGCCTACTCTAAGCCACAGCAAGAGAATGGGCCAGGGCAGTATCCAAAGTCATCTAGGAAACCTTCTGCCAGGATAATAAATATCTGGTTAAGATCTGTCAGGCTCACTGCAACGTATAGTACAGAATTCTGGGTTTGAGGACTGTGCAAGTCAAGGAGACAAAGAAGGGACTGTGAAAACCAAAGTTGAACCACCAGGATGCTAAGCCTCTACCCAGGAACTCTGGCAGAAGGTGGCTGTTCTTAGCCACCACATCTAGTGCCAGGCAGGGCTTGCCTACATCATTCAAAAGAACAGGAGTGAACAGTGGATGACTAGAACAGAATACCAGTCTATAAAATGAGGCTGAAAATATGAGCACAAAGGGAAAAATTGCTAAATGCAACAAAGAAACGTTATGGATTAAGAGAAGACAGAAAAATAAACCCAGAAAAAGAGAGTCATTCTACATTTAGTCCAATTAGAGCCCCAGAGAAGAATGACCTGACCATAAGAGTATCTAGATCAGGGCAGCTAAGATGGCGCAGTAGATAAAGCACTGGCCCTGGATTTAGGAGGACCTGAGTTCAAATCTGGCTTCAGTAGACATTTGACACTTACTTGCTGTGTGACCCTGGACAGGTCACTTAACCCTCATTGCCTGCCCCCGCCCCCCCCCCAAATCAGTATCTGGAAGAAAAGAAACAAATGATAAACAAATGATACAAAATGTTCAATGAAACTAACTCTAGGGAGGAAAGAGTAGGATTCTTTTTTTGTTTGTTTTTTGAGGTTTTTTTTTGGAGGGCAATGAGGGTTAAGTGATTTGCCCAGGGTCACGCAGCTAGTAAGTGTCAAGTGTTTGAGGCTGGATTTGAACCCAGGTCCTCCTGAATCCAGGGTTGGTGCTTTATCTACTGTGCCACCTAGATACCCCCAAGGATTCATTTTAACAGCTTAGAACAGATGATGGTAAACCTTATCCCAAAACTGGAGTCCTTGAAAATTAGAATGGGTCAAACTGAAAGAAATTATTCCATGAGACAATACAAAATACTAAAACAAAATTAAAAGATTGAAAAAATTGAAGAAAATGTAAGTTATATGCTGCCAAAGGCATGGGTTGGACACATAAACACTCCTTAGAGATATGACCACTGAGGTCCCAGATTATCTTTGGTCTAGAAAATCCATTAAAAAATAGGGTGATTCAGGGAATTACTCAGTGTGTCTGGTCTTCCATAGGTTGGAGCTGGTGTTTCATTTTGTTTCAGGTCTCAGAACTTTTGACCTAGGCAAGTGAATGGCTATACTATATGTCATTCACAGTCCAATTTCTAGTCCTTGAATTTTTTCTCCCTAACTCTATGCCTAGAACCTCTGAACATAATTTTGCCAGAATGTTGGAAGGTGGAAGTCTTTACCACTTTGTCAATACCTTTTCTGAAGGAAATGAAAATGTGATCCCTGGCTTCTACCCTAGTGCCACTCCTTGGACGCCCTGCCAAATGATCCTGTGCTTCCACCACCTCTTTATAGAGGTGCAGCATGTTGTAGTATTCCCTGAAGCAATAAGCCAACCAAGGCATCTGCACAGTGCTTTAAAATCTTGTGTATTCTTTTGGGTACCCATGGAGATTTGGAAGCTGAGCTGCTGGGGGCTTCATTACAAGGTGGAGGTTTTCTTCTTAGAAGAAATGGAGGCAAAGATAGAAACATGAATGAGAATGATATAGGATTCATTGCTTATGCTTCTTCTTTTGCACTTTGAAATCAAGGAAAGAGTCAGGACACTTAAAAATGTGAAGGAATTCTGAGTCTTGAGATGAAGACAGCTTTACAGGGTTAATCTAGAGGGGCTGGCTTCCCTCCTTGTGAATTTGACTCTCTACACACTTTGCCCCCAAATTCTTTAACTAGTAACTACAAAAGCCCTAAATTCAATCCACCTTTAATATTCAAAATTCTATCATGAGATGACTCAGATATAATATTTACATCTTTCTTTGGAAGGAGAAACAAGAAAAAGGGGGCTATAAAAAGGAAAGAGGCAGCATCTGTTTTCACATAAAAGAAAATTAAACAAGCTACATGTTACTTGCTAATCCAATCTTAATGTGTAAAAAACCTTTTAAAGTAAGAATTCTTGACTCACTAGAAAGACTATTCTGTTTGTGACATTGAATAACTCTTCAACTTAAGAACACAGAAAATTTAGGTTGGATGGCAGTTGTTTAATCAGAATGCCTGAGATGGTGGTCTTCATTTCTTAGATGAAAGTAAAATGAAGGCTGATTTAAAAATAACACAACAAAACACTTTTTCTATTCTTGGTACTTCCTGATTATATGAGAGAATTACCCCTGAACTACTGCATGACCGAAGTCACTTATTTTTCTTAGGAATTATATCCTAGTATGGAGTTGCTGGTTCACTTTTAGCTTTTGTGGGCTGAAAGGAAAATAAAGATAATGTGATACATTATCATGGCCTTTGGAAATTGTGTGACATCTGGATATGGTTTCCTGATTAATGCCACTAACACTTCTGGTCACTATCTAAAGCTATTCACAGCCCAACTCCAATGATTCAGCAGTCTGAAATATCACCACACCTACAGAGACTCCACTCAGGCCAGCTAATATCTATGATCCACAATGGCCATCCATTTCAAACAAAAGCAATCACATGATCACATCTGGATTCTCTGTTCTTTAAATTACACACATTATACCAGTGACTAAAGAAAGGAAATGGGATTTACAGGGTGAGTTTAATGTTTTTGTGGGAAGGTTTGTTGAAAACATTATGGAGTATCATTTATTTTGGTATTATACTAAAGAGTTTAGCAATTTCCTAATACTGTCTATGAAGATATGTTTTCTTGATTCATGAAGTCTTTTTTTTTTAAAACACAGATGGCATAAATGTCCATATAGAGGATGCAGTTTGAGTTGGTGGTAAATTTACTTTTTTTTCCCAATTATGGAGATGGACCTGTTAAGTGTGTGCCTCAGGGGCTGTAATTAAGATCTAGGGAAAACATTGCTTAATAAAGTTAGGATCCGGCATTTTGAAAGAATCCTTGTGTTCAAAAGTGTTAGAGAGCTGACCTGTTTACGGGAAATAGTTCTGCTAGAATTAGAAGTGGAAATAAGGACATGATAATGAGTACAGTTTAACCAGTCAAGGGCAGTAAACATATGTATCACTCCACACCATACAAATATACTGCCAGTTTAGATATACAGTTGTGGTTCCTTTTGTTAAGCCTTTATAGTTCCTGTTATAAAGGCAAACTTCAATATGCTATTTTCAGGAAAGAGGTGATAGAGCAAATATTTCACTAAATGCCTTAAATTATTGGTTCCTATCTGTCTTGGGTTGATAATGATGAGACAAGATAGGAACAAAATGTCTATTTTTCTTATTAGTAACTTATTGCAAAATGAATCCTCAGTCTTTACCCATTTGTAATGGTCAGGCTGCCACATCTCGAAGTCACTCTCATGGTGTGTTGCCTCAGGTGAGAGGTCCAAGTCTAAGTGGAGAAACCTAGCCAACATCCTCTGCTCCTTCGCATCCCATTTCTTCAGAGCCAGATCTACCCCAAAAAGGAATAAGAACTCATTTCTAAGCCCCAAAGTCACTCTTTTCATTTAACCATCTATAATGCAAATGTGAATCTTGCTATTGATATCACTGTCAGATTTTTATTATTCATTACCATCTATAGAAAGTATGCAGTAGATACACTAGAATCTCAATCAAATACAAACTGACATGGCATAGAATCCATTAGAGGGTGGGTCAACTTTTCCAATTGTACTCCTGCTCCTATCTCAAAGGATTTTTAAACACAAAGATCAGGACTTCATTGTATCTGCGATCTGTCTCATGGCATGGACCCCAATCATAGGGAGGCATAACTCATAGGGAAGATTTTGCTGGAGGAATGAAGTGGAGGAAACAAGTAGGGAGATAGGAAGGAAAGAGTTAAATTCATTTTAAACAGCCTGGATCAACACTAACATATTCCCCTATACTTTAGGAGACAGCTATTTCAGTTACTACTAGTATTTGCTTGGCAAGTCAGGGTTTCTGGGAATATTCTTTAATATGGAGTAGAGCATAGCATCGGGTACAGTGTAACTGTTGCTTGACTGATCTAATAAAGATTTTCTAGGATAGAATATGAGTAATATAAGTATAAAACATCCCCAATTTTGGGGGGTACTAAAATCTCTATAGACTATTCAATGTTCATCAGAATTAAAATTAGCTGAAGAACAGCTATCATTAAAACCCTTTTCCTGAAATATGGACCATCCACTTTCTCTTTAGCAGTTCTCCTCTTAGTGCTTTTCAGTTTCCTAAGAAGCCCTCTCTAGTGCACGGTTCAGGCTGGGGGATAGGTTAAATGCCCTGGGGGAAAGTATTTCCCTGACAATGTATGGAAATATGAGACATTCTGTGTGTGCCAGGCCTCCTACACCAAGGTTAGCCTTGTGACTGTCCATTCTGTGATTACGACTTCGTGTTTCTTCACAGAAGTTTATTCAGAGACAATTTAAAAATGAACAGATAAGACAGCCTACTCTCATTTCACATTTCTTCTTGGTCTTCTGACTGACATTGTTAACCACCCTTTCTTCCTTAACAATATTCCTAGGGAATACAAAAATCTCTCTAGGGGTTTCTGGCACCTCTTTCCCCCCATTACTGCTCCCCTAATATTTCTATCTTCTCATGCCCTCCTGAATTGCATAACATAGAATACTATATGATCGCTTAATAATATCCATTTCAGAGAATCTTTCAAGGCTTAGTGAGGTTTGAACAAATTGGGAGGAACTCACTATTCATCTGAAAAGGGAGAAAGTTATAAGAATGTGAAGGACAAAGAAAGAACTAGGAGCCAGAGGAAGATGATAAACAATTGTTTGTTTGTTTGTTTTTTTAGTGAGGCAATTGGGGTTAAGTGACTTGCCCAGGGTTACACAGCTAGTAAGTGTTAAGTGTCTGAGGCCGAATTTGAACTCAGGTCCTCCTGAATCCAGGGCCGGTGCTCTATCCACTGAGCCATCTAGCTGCCCCGGATGATAAACAATTGAATTGTGACATCATTCAAATCACAATTTGTTGTTATTCAGTTGTGTCCTACTCTTGGTGACCCTTTTGGGGTTTTCTTGGCAAAGATACTAGTGTGCTTTGCCATTTCCTTCTCCAGCTCATTCTACAGATGAGGAAACTGAGGCAAACGTTAAGTGACTTGCCCAGGGTCACATAGCTATTAAGTGTCTAAGGCTGGATTTGAACTCTGGAAGATGAGTCTTTCTGACTCCAGGCCATAGTGCCACCTAGCTACCCTTTGAAACAAAACGGAACCATCCAAATCAGAGAGTCAGAGAATTTTTAAGATGAAAGGGACCAAGGAAATCAACTAGTCTGAGTCCTTGATTTTATAGGTGGGAACACAATCCCAGAAATCTAAGACTAATGGGACCAATTTTGCTGTGCTCACCCCTCAGGAAAAACAATCAAATCATCAGAAAACAAGCTTATATCAGGACTTTAGTTTAAAAGATAGAAAGAAAAAAGGAGAAAAAAACCCATGTGCCTGGAGGTTGATGCACATTCAATTCAGTTCTGCAGATGAGTCCGTGTCAGTTAGGATTAATATTCAGAATGATAACCTTGAGGAATTGCCTTTGAATATGATGTTCCTCATCTTGGAAAACATGACCCTCAATTCTCCACTATGAAATCTTTCTCTCCCTTAAGTGCTGATTGAGAGGCCACCATATCCAGGAAGCCCATCTTGATCTCTCAAGCTAAAAAGGATCCCTCCCTGCATCAGTCTTTGATGGTACTGTTTGATCTTGTTTATGTAATTCACTCAACATTTTCTCAATTCCCTCAGTTACCTTTACCCTCTGATTGGATAGCTGGAGGGTGGAGAAGTAAACTCTTACCAAAGCCTTCCTTTATAGAGAGAGGGGCAGAGGATAGAGTACCAGGCCTGGAGTCAGGAAGACTCAGCTTCCTGAATTCAAGTCAACCCTTGCTAGCTATGTGACCCTGGATAAGTCACTTAACCTTGTTTGCCCTTGTTTCCTCCTCTTTAAAATGAGCTAGAGAAGGAAATGACAAACCACTCCAGTATCTTTGCCAAGAAATCCCTAAATGGGGTCACCAAGAGTCAGACACGACTGAAAAATGACTAAACAACGACAAATAAAGAGAGGGGTCTAAGCTTTCACAACTTTCCAGCTGACTTCATTTTCTACCAGCTCCTCTGCTTGGTTTCAACTTTGCCAACATCAAGTCTTCCCCATTCTCCCACTAGTTTCCTTGGTGTGTAGTCTTCCCTCATTAGATTGTAAATTCCCTGAGGGCAAGGATTGTCTTTATCTTATTTGTTTGCCTGGTACATTGAACATGTTCATTGAAGATTTATTAAACTGAATTGACTTGAAAATGCACTTGACCATGTTCTAATTTTATTTAGTTATCTGTATGCATGATTCAACATCCCTTCCCTACACCCCACCTCCCTGTCAGTTTATACACTTACTCAGAGCCCCTTTTTTCATCTTTTTTAATCTACAGGGTTTACAATAAAAATAACATCTATATATTTTATATGTACGTGAGACCAAGGATTTCATTGATGTAAGGAGCTCCCCATTTGGAAAGATCTTCCACTGAAGAACATAGGCCGATCATCTGGGAGAGGTGCTTGGAGCATTGAACAGTTAAGTGAATTGTCCATGGTCACCACAGCAATTCTGTGTCTGAGACAGGACTTGAATGTGGATCTTCTAATTTTCCAAGGCCAGTTTTCTATCCACTATGCAACACTGCCTCTCTTCTCTGTACAAAGTAGGTACTTAATACAACTTTATTTGTTGAGTTTGAACTTTAAGATCCTTTGTAATCAATCATGAGTATTCATCAAGTATCTGTTAGGTAACAAACAAATACTAAGGCAAGAAAACGGCCTTATATGTTTTAGAATTATTTTCCACAATCAAGAAGGAAATACAATATTTTTGGTTGACCTTCATTAATCAAGGACCTCTGCCCTTGAGAATTCTCAATTACTGAAGCTTCCAGCCAATTGTGTTGTACATATTCCTGTGACATTTTTCCACTTGTTTTTTTCCTGTGTTCTTTTAAATTGAAAGTCCTGGGAGGCCAGGTATGAGCTTTCTGCTTCCTTTGTAACATTTCAGGGGCCTTTGATGCTGTGCTCCTAACACACTGGGTATTCAACAAAGATCTTCATGCACTCTTACCCACCTGGGCATGCAGTCTATGCCTCTTATCTAAGGACACTTCTGCAAACATCTCACATGGACACCCTTCCAAAATGGCCTTTCAAGTTGAGTCAAAGGGCTCATTAGATCTCACCTTGGCCATGTACAACACATTGCATCTGCTCTCTGATATGCGCATATGGCCTCAATTCTTATTTAAGAATCTCTAATAGAAATAGTACCTTTTTTCATGCCTCCCACTGTCCTTCACTGCAGGGTACATTACTCATGTTAGACCCAGATTTACCTTTGTCCCACACAAACCTACTGCTGTTTCATTATTTTTACTATAAATCACTAGCATCAGCAAAGCCCAGGCAGGAAACTGAGGTAATAGAAAACTTGAGAGATAGTCAAAACAAAACAAAACAAAACAAAACAAAAAATGCTTCCCAACTTCTTCCTCTAACTTATTTAGTTAATGTTCCTTATTCTGAGTCACTGCTTAAAGGCCACTGTTAAATGTGAATGTAGGAAAATAAGAGGGATGGCCTCTCAGAATCTATAGGTAAATCACTAAAGTCCTTGGGTACCTTTATTGAGTGGGTTTGGAAAGCATTTCCTACTTTTCAACAGTACCTAATTTATCAGTAAATTTTGCCTTTCTAATACCATAGTTTAATCAATCACTGGATGTCAATATTGGAAATTAACTCTGCTACGTGCAGATCTGGTGGTGATCTGGGAAATGGATTTGGCCAGGAAATCTTTCTAGAAGGTAAAGTTTGTCCACTCATTTGACTTTTTGCAAATCATTTTCTGAAATCTTTTTTCTTTCCTTTTTTTTTTTTTTTTTCTGAACAGACCCTATAATTTACATTGGTGTAGGGACCTTCAGAGAGAAAACTCTTTCTTCCAATGCAGATTAGATAGAACCTGCCCTCTAATGCAATGTTAGAACATTTTCTAGGGCAGTAGTTGGTTAAGTAACTTGATCATGGTCACATTGACAGTATATCTTAGAAGTGGGGCTTGAACTCAGATCTTTCTTGCTCTGATGATTTTCTCTCCATCCACTAGGCTACTCTCATTTCTCCAAAATCATTATACCTCTAAGAATCCCAGTTTTCTATTTGTACTGGCCCCTTCCACTTTTCCTTATTCTATCTCCTCTTTTTTATGATTTCTTTCATCTTTTTTTCTACTTTAAGTACAACTTAATTTATTTTATTTTTTATATCATAAAAGTATTTTATTATTTTCCAGTTACCTGTAAAGATAGTTTTCAACATTTGTTTTCATAAGATTTTTAGTTCCAAATTTTCCTCCCTTCCTCCTTGCCCTCCCCCCTCTTCAAGACAGAATGCAATCTGATATAGGTTGTATATGTACAGTCACATTAAATATATTTCTTCATTAGTCACGTTGGGAAAGAAAAATCAGAACAAAAGGGAAAAACCTCAAAAAACAATAAAAACAAAAACAAAAGTAGAAACAGCATGGTTCAATCTGCATTCAGAGCTTAAGTGGGTTGTCCAGGGTAACACAGTTTAGTAAATGTCTGAGGCAGGATTCAAACTCAGGTCATCCTGAATCTAAATCTTGTACTCTATCCATTTTTTTTGGGGGGGGGGGGCAAGGTAATGAGGGTTAAGTGACTTGCTCAGGGGTCACATAGCTAGTAAATGTCAAGCATCTGAGCCGGATTTGAACTCAGATCCTCCTGAATCCAGGACTGGTGCCCTATCCACTCTGCCACCTAGCTGCCCCTACACCACCTAGCTGCCCCAGCACTCTATCCATTTTGCCATTTAGCTTCTCAGCCAACTCAGAGATCAGTGATGCTCTTGTATAACTGTCATATCCATATAAGAAAAAGACCCTGACAATCTTTTATGGTTCTTATTTATAACTAGATCACATGACAAGAATGTCTTGAAATTGTGATGGAATCTAACTAATTAACATTTTCTTTCCCTATTTACCAAATGCACATGCCATAATTTTCTATAAATACAAATTCATATCTTTGTTTCTTCAACCATGGTTATATAAAATAAGAACAATAAAAATAAATCTAAGTCAACTGATCCATCCTATTGATGACTTGCAAATCTTCAATACAGAAACTATATCATCAATATGGAGTAGAGGAAGCAGAGTGAAATGGGGGCTATATCAAAGCTAGAAAGATTAGGAGACAATGGAGTGACAGAACACAAACCTCATGCAATTAGGGATTAATTGGCCAGTGTTTGTACAATCATCTATCTTGAACATCTCTCTTGGCAATGTGGAAAGCAACCCAATGGAGGGTAGAAGCCATACAGAGGCAGGGGAATAGTGCTGGGACTCAGGATAAGGTATCTACCATGATCACACAAGTTAGAGTCAGCTTGTACATGTTAAGGCCTATTTTAGCCAGGAACAGTAGATTGCTGAGCATGTAGGTGGTGAAGTGGATAGAGTGCCAGAGTCAGGAAGACTCATCTTCCTGAGTTAAAATCTGGCCTCAGACACTATCTGTGTGACCCTGAACAAGTCACTTAACCCTATTTGCCTCAGTTTATTCATCTGTAAAATGAACTGGAGAAGGAAATGGCAAACTACTTGAGTATCTTTGCCAAGAAAACCCCAAATGAGGTCACCAAGAATCAGATACAACTTGAACAACAACAACAAGTTACAAGTCAACAAGTAGCCCATCTAAATTTCATTACATCCCAATATATGAAATATTGAGCAAATGGGCATGACTGTATGTTAACCTATTAATTGTGTTTTTGAAATCTGGAGACTATCAAAGAAGAGTTATGAATTAACTCAGAAGTTCAGATCCTAAATGAACTTTGCCACCTGTATTCTTTGTTTTAGCTTATGGCCATGTGTACAGGGGAAAATTTCTCAGAAGTTCAACATATTCCTATCTTTCTGAGAACAAGTCCCAAATCAGGTTCTCTTTCACCTTTCTTTTATCCTTCCTTTATCTAATCAATCAATTACAAATTCCCCAAACTGCAATGTATAGAAACAGGAGCAGATGTGGCATGTTCTACCTTGCTTTCCCCCCAGTCACAACCTTAGAAACTTCCAGAACTCCAGGATTATTCTCAACACAAGTTAGAGATGGTTCTTTTCCTGTTCAAAAGGGGAAAGACGGGAATCCTTTGGGGAGCTGCTACACCCTCATCCTTAGTTGGAAGTTGCTACCACCACCATCCAAATCTGCAGGAACTACCATATAACTGGCTAGCTATGTGTAGAGTTGGAGGACAAAAACATCCCTTCTATATCCACTCAACTACAAAGAATATTCCTTAATAAATATCATTTGGGCATTTAAGTCTTTTTTTTTTCAGTTGGCACACAGGGTTTTTGTTTTTGTTATTTTTTGTTTGTTTGTTTTGTTTTTTTGGTGGGGAAATGAGGTTTAAGTGACTTGCCCAGAGTTATACAGCTAGTAAGTCTCGAGTGTCTGAGGTCGAATTTGAATTTAGGTCTTCTTGAATCCGTGGCTGGTTCTTTATCTACTATGCCACCTAGATGCCCCATTGTTTTTTTAAATTAATTTATTTTTTAACTTAAAAATATTTTTATTTAAATTTTTTCAATTACATGTAAAGTTATTTTTTTGAGTTCCAAATTTTTCTCCCACCTTCCCTTCCCTGCCCCTCCCAAGGCCAGCTAGCAATTTGATAAAGGTTATATATTATGATCATGTGAAACATATTTCCAAATGTCATGTTTTAAGAAAAAAGTCAGAACAAAAGAAAAAAAAAATGCAAGAAAGAATAAACAAGAACAATAACAAAAAAGCAGCTACAAAAGTGAAAATAGTATGCTTCAAACTGCATTCAGACTCCATAGTTCTTTTTTGAACATGGAGAGCATTTTCCACCATTTGTCTTTTGTCATTGTCTTGGATCACTGTATTGCTGAGAAGAGTTAAGTCTATCAGAGTTGATTATCACATGTCAGTCTTTTCTTGTATTTCTCTTTTCCCCCTTCCCAGTATGAATACTAATTTACCACATGTTGATTCATTTATATCCCTTTGTCCCCAAATGCTGGAATAGTAATAGGTAGAAGAAACTAAGTTTCTTCATTCCAAAACTAGAACTCAGGGAAATAACCTTTGTTCATACTGTGATAGGGAACACTATCCCTAATTCACTATGTTCCTATGCATGCATGTATACTGATCAATGCCACATACTTTTATTTTGGCATGGAAAATTGTAAGTTAAGTTCAGCTAGTACAATTCAATTAAGTAACAAAGTCCCAGATGTGATAACAGCCCTCATTGTTATCTTTTCTACAAATTCGGTCCATATCAGGCATGGACTTTGTAATAGCAATAGCTGTGAACCTGTATTCCTACAAAACCCTGTGACATCCTTTCTTACTACAATGGTAATTGACACAAGGTAGGAAGATCTAAATCTAAAGTGTGATGTCAAAATGTGATGTCTAGAACTGAATAAAACACTCCAGATATATAAGTAGTATTTATGTAGCATTTTAAGATTTACAAAGTACTTGACTTACATGATCTCATCTGATTCTCTTTGTGAGGTAGAAGCTAGTGTTATCCCCATTTATAGATGAGGAAATCGCAAGGCTGAGTTCAATTCCCAACTCTGCCACTTTATTATTTGTTTGACTCTGATCGTGTCACTTAACATTTCTAGGCCCCATTTTCTTCATATTTAAAATGGAAGCGTTGGACTCCATGACTTCTTAAGTCCCTTCCTTATCTAGATCAGTGATTGATGACCTAAGACTTGGTCTCATTTCTCTTTGTACTCTCCCACTGCGATCTCATCCAGTATTACGTCTTTAGTTATCACTTCATTAAGAGGGTGACAGAATCAAAGATTCAGGGTTGGAAGGAACCTCAGAGGTCATTTCATTTGACCTTCTCTGTCTGCTTTACTGGATCCTACAGATCACGCCCTCTAAACCATAGTGTCTGAGGTATATAAATTTATTTCTTAAATTTACCTACTCTACCCGAACCTTTCTGCAGACTTCCAGTCTTGAATCTCCAACTGCCTTGAATTGGATGTTCACTAGAAATCTTTTTCTTTTTGGTGGGGCAATGAGGGTTAAGTGACTTGCCCAGGGTCACAGAGTTTGTATTTGTCAAATGTCTGAGGTAGCATTTGAACTCAGGTCCTCCTGAATCCAGGGCCAGTGCTCTATCCACTGCACCACCTAGCTGCCCCCCATGAGAAATCTTAAACTCAATATGTCCAAACTGAACTAATTCCCTTACCTTCCATACTACTGTAAAGGGCAACACCATCTTCCCAATCCCTCAGGCTCACAGCCTAGATGGCAATCTTAACTCTTCTGTATCACTCATTCCCCAACATCCAAATTGTTGCCAAGGCTTGTCACTTTCACCTTTTCAACATTTCTCAAATACACCCCCTTCTCTTTTCTTACATTAACACCACTCTGGTATAGGTCCTTATTACCTCATGTCTGTACTATTACAATAGTGTGCTGGTGACTGTGCTTGTCTCAAGTCTCTCCCCACTTCAGTTATATACTCTTTACCATTCATAAACTCCAAATTCTAGACACAGTGGATAGAGCTGCAGGTTTTCAGTCAGGAAGACCTGAGTTCAAGTCCAGCTTCACATACTTACTAGCTGTGTGACCCTGAGAAACTGAGTCACTCAATCTCTCTCAATCTGAGTTCCCTCTACTATAAAATGGGAATAATAATAGCACCAACTTCCCAGGGTTGTTGGAAGGATCAAATAAGATATTTATAAAATGCTTAGCATAGTGCCTGGAACATAATAGTTGTTTAAAAAGTGCTTGTTTCCTTTCTTCTACCTCATGACATTAGCTGTTCCCTATTCCTGAAATGGACTTTCATCCAATCTCTCCTCTCCTACAAGGTCCAACCCAACTGCACTTTCCAGATGGAAGTGACCTTTCCCTTTTGAAATTTCTCATAAACCATTGATTGGAACTCTCCCTTGTACTTGATGCAATTTGCCTGTTGTAATTTTTTTGTGTGTATAGGTCTTGTTCCCTTCTATTACACTGGTGTAGGAAGCTTCCACTGAATAACATTCTCTATCAGCATAGGTTAGCACATACTCAGGCACTTACAATCTTAGAAAGTTGCTTAGAGCCTGAAGAATTTAAATTACTTACTTGGGGTCATAAATCCAGTATGTATCAGAGACATGATTTGGACCCAGCTCTTCCTGGCTCTTAGATATAGAGATATTTACATATATATATATATATATATATATATACACACACATAAATATATTAATTATTTATATATTATAAATATATATTTATATGTAATGTCTATATATTTAACTGGCCTCAGAGCCATATATATATGTATTACACAGAGACACATACACACACACACTATAATATTAAAAAGAATGGGGGTGTTGTGTTAGGTGAAAGGGACACTCTCAGGAGGGCATGTGTTTTGACTTATTTTTTTCCATTAGTGATGATGGACTTGTACAGAAGCAACTTCATTCTCTTCCCTGGTTGCCGTTGTAACAAATCTGTGAGATTGTTGGCTAGTTTTAGAGTGGAGACATGGAATAGAACAGAGCTCATAGGATTATAGATTTTGAGCTACAAGGTCCTTTAAAGGTGATCTAGTTCCACTCCCTCATTTTAGAGATGTGCAAACTGAGGCCTGGGGAAGTAATGCAAATTTAATTGCCTGAGGTCACAGATACATTAAATAGAAGTACCAAAAAAAGGAGCCCAGATGTTCTGACTCCCGTCGACATGAGCAGGCACATCTGAAGATTGTGCCCAGAATTTTGGTCTCACGATACTGTGCTTTGGTCAACTGGGTGAATTGGTCAGGAATGCTGAAATCAAAATACTAGGTAACTCCTCCCTCTCTAAATACCCACTTTGCTTTATTGACCTTAACGCTTGATTCCTTCCCAAATAGCAGTGACATAAATGTTTTGTAAGCATTGTTAGCCTATTTTGCAGGAAACTGGATACCAGAAATGTTAAACAACTTCCTCAAGATTTTTTATAGTAGTAGTGAATTGTCAGAGAGAGTTTATTTCATTGATTTCAACTGCTGTATTTGATCTATAAGACTATAGAGCGGGAGGGAAAACTCTACAGAGAGCTTTATGTGTATATGTATGTGTATATACACTTCTATGTATATAACAATTTTACTGTATTTTCCCCCAAGTTTCCTACCTGCATAAAGGTTTTTGTTCTTGCACAACACCCTTTTCCTCCTGTTATTTGGTTCCCTTATTATTTTGGTCCACCCTCTGACACTGCTTCCTACACTATACTTTTCTTTCCCATTTCCTTGTTCTTAAGTCTGGCACCAGACACAATCTCTCAACTCAGTGAAATTGTGATCTGTGAATCACTTGGTGCCACTGCGTTTAATGGACATCATGTAGAGCAGCAAGACAGGAAAACACTCTATACAGGAAATAGAAGGTTAATGGTTGTACTTTGGTGCCCTTTGTAATAAGAATTAATTATCCTAATTAAAAAGACTACCTTGCAGAAGACAAGTGGGAAAAGTGGCAAGCAGTTTGTATTTTTACCTGATGACATGCATATTGAAATTAACTAGAGGGACATGTCTCCTGATATTTTCATCTTTTAAATTATATGCACAGAGGGGATATGGTTTGTTCTTCAAGATGAAATGATTCTTTTTTTCACAAGATATAATCTAAATCCCTCCAAAAGTTTCTAACTTCAAAACTAGTTTGTTTTGAGTACCCCCATTACCTGTCTTTTCCAAGACTTCTTTGTCTCCACTCAATTCCTCCAATCAATAACTTTATTCCATCACCTTTCCCATGAATCTAGCAATCAGTCAGTCAATGGATGTCACTTCTGAAGAACCTACTATGTGGCTGGCAGTGTAGTGTTGGGCATATAAACATAGGGGAAAAAAAGTCCTTGCTCTCAATGAGCTCACAATCTAAAGGGTAGATGACATGAAAACATATACATACAAACAAGTTTTTTAAAATATATGTATATATATGTATATATATGACACATAGGAAATAATTAACAGAGGGAAGGCAGTAGAATTATGAGGTATTTTAAAAGGCTTCCTGTACTGGATAGGATTTTAGCTGGCACTCAAAGAAAGCCAGGGAAGCTAGTATATAGAGATGAAGAGAGAGAGGATTCCAAGAATGGGGGAAAGCCAGAGAAAATGCCCAGAGCTGAGTGATAGAGTGTCTCGTTCACGGAATAACATGGAGGACAGTGTCATTGGATGGAAAAGTACATGAGGAAGAGTGTGAAAGGGTAGAGGATAATGTAAAGTGTAAGTGTCATACAAATGTAACATGGCCACTCAGAGTCCTTTACTGTCCCAGGGTCCTTCACTATGGCTACCCAGGGTTTCTCACTATTGCTACCCAGGGTCCCACACTGTGATACCCCATCTTCTTTCTTCCTCCCTCCACCAAAAGAATCTGTCTTGTGACCAATTTTCTCAGGTCCCTGATCTCTACTAAGGAACTGATTAAACCATTATCAACACTCTAAGGTGATAATGGGTGATAATAGGTGAATGTGTCACCCCTTCTAGGAATTTATATTTTAATGGATTGAAGATGGTAGGGGTGTTTTGGTGACAATGCCTTAACCCAAAAGGAGCAGGTGGAACTTTCCAGTCCTATGACAGGCCAGTGGGGGAGGGTTTTATGTTTGGGATTTTTTTTTTTTTTGAGCAGGTGCTTCTCACATCACAGCTGCCTCAATGCCTATGAATAGAGCCAGCTCTGTATTTCTGCTCCTTTTAGGTGAACTTAACACTTTTTTATTAAAAAGGAAAAACCTTTGCTATATGTGATTTAATTCATCTTTGGAACTGTTTGCATTCCTATGCTTGCAAGTAGGTCAGGAGAATGAATAAAACTGGTAAGGAAGTCCAACAAGTGAGACAGGAAAACACACACACACACACACACACACACTCCAGGCATATACGCCTATTTCAAACCAGTGAAGCAATATAAGAGAGGGAGGGAACTGAGGTTGCTAGGTGGGAAACCCCTCAACAACAAACATTGTCCCTGTCCCCCAAGCCCACTCCAATCCCCTTTCTTTTTTTGTGGTGGGTTGTACTGCCTAGTCCTACTGTGGAATGCTCATTCCTCCCATCCCAGTGGTGACAGACTCACGAGGATGGCTCCATGTCTGTCTCACAGGTGTGGGATTTGATGCTTGCCAGCTAACTTGACTTTGGAGGAATCTCCCACAGTGGTTGTATAGAGAGAAGGAGAGAGATAATAGTTCACTGGCATCAGTAATCTACTTTCCCCCAACAGACTCTGTATTTGAATAATAGCCTCTGCACTTGCCCTCCCACGCCCCCTCCCCTGACTCTGTCTCTGTCAGATTCTCTTCCCTTCTCCACAACTGGGAGCTCTGGGGAGCAGACTGTTTTGGCTGGAATGAGACGGGCACAGATGGTACCACCTGCTGCACGTTCCTTACTTCTTATTGGCTTCTCTCACAGCTCTCTAGGCTGTTGAGTTTTTGTTGTTGTTGTTTTTTCTAAGTTCAGGAGAAGGGGAAAAGCTGATGACCCTTGCAGAGGATTCATTCTAGTACAGCTGCCAAAGGAGGCAGGCATCTGGGGGCATTTTTTCCCTGGATGCAGTGACTGACAAAGATCCCTCTGGGGCATGGGCATGTTGGAGCCAGTTCAAACAAGGTGGAAAGGGCTGATTATTAAATTTTTCAGGGTGAGCATTTATACTTCAGAAATCGGTTTCAAATCAGAGCTTGATTTATTGTTCTGTTGATTGCGTATTAAGAAAATGATGGAGAGAAATGGAAATAATGCAGAGTAATCTTAAAATTATAATGCATACTTTTTTTTTCTTTCCAAGAGCTGGTTGTTAAATATTACAGTCATCCTGTTTTGTTGTATCAAACATTTTAATGGCCGAGATGCCATTTATCTTCTAGTCAACTGAGATCTATTTTTCAAGACAGGAAAATCATGATCTGGGATAAGCAAGAGGTTCTTCTGAGAACTGGGGGTGGGGCGGAGACCCAGGTTGCATTTTCTTTTCCATCAGTAACATACTGGCAGACTGGATAAACTGCTACACTTGCTTTTTCCTCTTTCTCAAAAAAGGAAGCTCTTTGAATTGATGAACTCAGTTTCCTCGTTTGTAAAATGAGGGGGATTGGTTGCATCATATGATCTCTAAAATTTCTTCCAGCTCAAACAGTCCACGCTTCATGAATTATATCTGTGAAACTATTTGAAGATGCACATAAATTAGAGATAATCAGGCTGACCAAGAAATGCTTTACAGTAAATTTATTTTATGCCCCCAGTATGGGAGGCAATGTGATATAGAAATAAAGCTGGAATGGGAAGAAGGAGACCTGGATTCCAGTCCCATTTCTTCTACTAACTAGCTATATGACCTTGAAGAAAAGACTTCACCACTCTGGGTGGGCCTCAGTTCCTTACCCATAAAATGAGAGGGTTGGACTCAATGATCTTGAAGCTTTCTTCCAGTTCTAAATATCTATGATCTATTTCTGTTCCAATTTTTCCATTCTTAATTTATGAATCCCCTGCTGCTCTTGTTACTATGCATACACCTACTGCATATTTCCTCCTCCTCCTCCTCCTCCTTGTCTTGTGGTGCCCACAAGATTCATGAAATTCATGGAGGGGAAGAAGAATGACTAGTATTGAGAATACAAACAGTTGGCTTGTAGTGAAAGCTGTTAATAGACTCAGTGGAACCATAGCCCCCTAATTGAATCTAAGAATGTGATGCAACTGAGAGAGGACTGGATTTGGAGCAGGCCCTGGATTCCATTTCCATTTCAATTCTGCTCTCATTTACTTAGCTGTGCCACTGCGGACAGGTCATTTCAGCTCTCTGGGCCTTTGTTTCTTCACCCACAAAACTGTGCAGGGGAGAAAAGGTGACCTCCCAGCTGCCTTCTGCCTCTAATTCTATCATCCTGGGACATGTTTGGCAGGCAAAATATGTGAAATACACACATTTTCTTTTTATAAAAGTGTTTTCTAAGAGAGAGAATGTTCTTTACTTTCCTTAGTTGATAGAGTCTTATTCACAGGGGAACATAGTTATGACCTGTCAGCATGCAAAGCATCTGACAACATGCAAATGACATAATGATATCCTAGTAATACAGTCAGGGTTCCCAGCATAAATAGCTTCCATTCCCTCCCCTGAATGATCCCTGTGCCCGGAATGTAATGCTGCCTTCCTGCAGCAAAGAGTATGGGACAATGGAGCATGTATTAGAACTGGAGTTAGGAGACCTGGGTTGTAATCTCAGTTCTGTCACTAGCCATGTGACCTTCAATCAATTTACAAGTTTTTGTTAAGTGTCTTCTTAGAGCCAGATACTTTGCTAGGTGCTTCTCTGGGCCTCGTTGTCCTCATCTGTAAACAGAGAGAGAGAGGTGAGGAGAATGTTCTCTAAGGACTTTTCCAGGTTTAAGGCCCAGGGTATCATGGGATTTCTAGAGCTAGGAAGACTGGTTGTTATTTATTTAGAATTTATATTACCCTTCTTACTTCCAAAAAGGATTCTAGGTGGTTACATAATCTACAATTCTATGACTGTGATTAGCTCTTAAGCTAGCTCATAGAAGAATTTTATTGTCGGATTAGAACATGGCTTGAAACAATCTTGGGCTAGGACTAGGTTATAACTCAGGCAGGCTATAAAAGAGTTTATAACTGTTATAGGAGTTTTTGGGTTTTGGGAGGTTGCAGATTCATGGTGGCCATAGCAATTACCTATGGGAAAGTGTGTGTGTGTGTGTGTATACAATTTTACCACTATTATTTTACTTTTTCAAGGCAAAGCAGAAAATATTTATTTGATACCTGTAATAGGATTATGATAAAATCTAAACTCAAATCCATTTTTTCTGGTTGGAACTAGTGGGTTACATTTTCATGAGTAATTTTAAACCGAATTAGCATGCTTTCCCCTATGGAATGATTTTTTGCTAATAATCATTCAAGAGGCACCTTGTGTAGTAGATAGAAGGTCAGGCCCCAGAGATGGGAAGAGTTGGGTTCAAATCCTACCTCTGACACTTTTTGGCTGTATGACGCTGGGTTTAACTTCTCCATTCCCCCAGGCAACTCTTTAAGTCTATAAATTAAAGGGTAATTGCTGACCTGCATTAAAGGAGGGAATTTCCACACTGGGAGGGGGAGTATTCCCTACACCATTGAAAAGACAAGTCTGGATGAAAACTCATTATCAAAATTTCATTGTTGACATATATAATTGAATTCTAGAGGAAGCAATCACTCCATTGCACCTTTTCAAACCTAAAGCTGACATTTTTACTTTGGGGAAGGAGATTTCTTTTTTTCGTTTGTTTTTTTTTTTTTTTGGTTTTATTGTGAGGGGCAATGGGGGTTAAGTGACTTGCCCAGGGTCACACAGCTAGTAAGTGTCAAGTGTCTGAGGTCGGACTTGAACTCAGGTCCTCCTGAATCCAGGGCCCGTGCTTTATCCACTGCACCACCTAGCCGTCCCCAGGGAAGGAGATTTCTAAACATGGGATACCAGAAAATTAAACTCTGGTGAAAATATTGTTTAAGAAGTTTGTTTTGTTTGTTTTATTAAATATGTAGAATCCTAGTCACAGCAAAAGGTAACAAGGATTCAAAAGACACATTTTAAGTATCTCAAATTGGTTAAAAAAAAATACTTTCTATACTCTCTGACCAGTCCATAGTTACCTGGAACCTCTAGAAAAGAAACATCTATGTTAGAATAACTACACCTAAACCAATTCTGTCAATCGATCCATTTAGAGGGTTAAAAAAGTTGGGTAGCGTGGTTTCTACTTCTCTTTCTTTTTTCTTGCTTAGATGTATCTTCCACCGGAAACCTGTGAGCTCACACTTTCTAAGCATGTTCAATAATGAAGTGGTAGACCTCCAAAGAATATTTCAGTGCTTCAGGAAGTGGTTGAGGGTTATTCAATAGATGGTATTCTCCCTTTCACATCTGTACCAATCCAATCTGACAGAGCAGTGTTGGGAAACACCGTGTGTGTATGTGTGTTTGTGTGTGTGTGTGTGTGTGTGTGTTTATGTTGGAAGTGGTCTATTTTAGATGAGATGTGAAAACCAAGGTCTGGGCCACTTGTGGTCATTAGAGATAGCCTAGTGCTTTCTACGAGATTGAGGATGTTTCTAACAACTTTCTATACAAATTAATATTTTCTTCCCATCCTTCCTGTCCTTTTTCTTTGAAAATCTGTAGGCAGTTTGCTTTGCTTCCTAAGGTAAACCAGAATACAATGTCATAATGGGATTCTGGGACCTTAAAAGTAACTACTTGGGAAGTGTAAAACAAGTCTTTCTTTTCTAAGTAAAAGTGCCAGAGAATTGAAATTTCTTATAAAATGTTTTAAGATGACTTAGTCATTTTAATACTTTTTCTATTTAACAATTGGCATGTATTTTGGCATGAAAGCAAAGTGTTTTCCGGACACTCTGGACTGATCCATCCTTCTTTCAATATCAATGTTTTTCCTCTAGTGTTCTCCACTTATAGAAAATTGTGAAGCATTCATGTCTCAAAAGGGCTCATTTCAAGCTCTCTCCTTTCACCTGCGTGCCTGTGTGTGTTTTTTTTAAGCACCACTAGCTATTTCTATGTTAACTCAGCATATGAATAGATAAGCCTGTTGACAAATATACACTTAACTCTCTCTCTCTTTCACACACACACACACACACACACACACACACACACACACACACACACACACACACACACACACCCCTCTTACCTATTCCCTTGGTCCTTCCCTGAAAGTGGTCAGAACAACATCATAAACCTTTTCCTGAACGTTTCTTTTTGTTAGATCAGCTCCTTCTAAGTCTTGTGCTTGCCAATGCTGAATTTCCTGCCAGGGCAGTAGACTATTTTTAACATTTTGGGGGCTAATCCTTCATTCCAAACCCAACAGGCATGTTCTACCTATTGAAAGCCAGACATTTGACTGGGTGATCTTAAAAACCTAGGTCATTGAGTTTTATAATGCCCATAGAATCACGAGCAGAAATAGAAAATAAGACTCCCGCCCCATCCCCAAACCTTAAAAAAGTTCAGTTGTTACAGATTGATATTCAAGGTGTTTTTCCCCATCATCTCTTTTTATTAAAATCATTAGAATTTTTGTCTATTTGTCTCCATGCCAAATAGAAACTTTGAGATTTATTAAGCATTTTAAAAGATTTTTTGTTTGTTTGTTTCACCTTGTGGGATTCATGGTGGCATACAGTTTCACATCCTAGGTTTATCCTACTTTCCTTTTGCAGTGGAAGTCCACTTAAAGATTAGTCTTTGTTATCATACAGCATTTGTTTGATTCAGATAAATAGAACCTCTTCAACCCTGAAAGCAGAGACAGCAAGATACTCTGAAACATCAGTCAAAAAGCCCCCAAAAGTCCCCAAAACCCAAACTGGACAAGACCTACTAGTCCAAGAGAGCATGTTGCTGATTATCTTATTGTTTATTTAAATATTTAAGCTCTAAAGGAAGCAATCATTCCTTTATACCTCTTCAAATTTGGGGTTGACATTTTTATTTTGGGAAGGGGGATTTTAAAACATGGAATACAGGAAAAGAAAACTCTCCAGTAAAAATATTGTCTAAAAAGTTTGTTTTGTCTGCATGGTTTACTAAATATGTACAATTCCAAC